>NW_007578947.1:63030-99906 GCF_000690725.1 Stegastes partitus | reverse complement strand
TTTGGCCACTAGGTGGAGCCAAACCACTGTTTAAACTCTGGGCCTGAAGGACAGAAATAGAGAGAGAGGGGCGAGAGCGCAGGAGAGCCTGATGGGAAATTACATCAAGAGTGGGAACGAGATGACAAGGGAAGGAATAAGCCTTTCCAAGTCCGAGTCTCCAAGTGTTGATGCAAATGCTATTTTATGTTTCACAAGGCTGCACCGGCACACCTGGGATGGACCGGCGTGACATCCGTCAGGGTTTCCGAGGAGCCTCAGACCGGTCGCAGTGACTTTCTCTACCCTCTGCTCCGGTCTTTTCTCTCCACGCTCTCTTGCATCGCAATTACTGCCGACCAGCTGTGTGGTCCCTTCAGGGGCCTCCAGTAAACCAGGGACCTCCTCCTCCCTGCTCCGGCTCGATTCAAGCTATCCCTGCAAGTAGAAAAATGGCATTTCGCTGCACAGAAAAAGGTGAACAATTAAGAGTCGAACAGAGCCTCCACATGCAGGCTGAGAAATATTCCAGGTACAGCGTCCACCGGGGAGGACGTCGGCTCAGGAAGTTTGAAAAGGAGGGATTATGTGTTGCAGCAGGTTATAGGTCCCTCTCTGCTGCTTACTTGAAGGAATCCAGGATGCTTGTTTCTCATCAACAACAGGCCCCGTGTGATGAAGTGCCATTTATTTCAGCTATGTGCAGCACTAGTTTTTTTTTCTTTTAGTGCAGCGTGGAAATGTTTATAGCTAAAAGCCGGAACCGAAGCAGACCGGTTCCTGCACTCGACCGGCGACACTTTAACCGGTGACTCGGCGGAAGCACGTGTTTACTTTCGGGATGGATTTGATTTAGGAAGTTTTCAAATATTAAGTGTCATGCTTCGGATGGAAAAAAAAAAAAAAAACGAACAGCTGCACTTTTTTTTTCGCTGCTCGGAGATGAAAGTGAGCTCTGAATCACCGTCCTCATACCTGAGTCATGTTTGAATAATACGGGTGGAAGCTGGTGTTTGATTCTTGTTTACGGGGGGAAGTGATTCATTGGTGAGAAGCGGGACAACTAATCACTCGCAGATATTTTAGGCCTTAATGAGGCTGAATTTTCTCCATAATTTCACTAAATAAAGTTATCAGAATTTTATTGCCGGTTGACTCATTTGTCCCGTTTCCCTCCGGCTTTATCGAATCCAAAAAAAAGTCGCTTGCATTTGTCTTTTCTTTTTCGCCCACATGTTGAGGATTCGTCAAACTACTTTTTTGCGCGCACAGCTTTAATCTTTGTCCTCGTTTTTAATGGCTCCGTCAAATAGAAAGCACATGATGCTCGCTGTAAGTCCTAATATCCTGCATTCAGAGTGTGGTAGAAGAAAAAAAAAAGCACATCTGTGGCGCAGCGCTAATTATTAGAAAATATTGAGGGAGAAGGAGAGAATGGGCTTTTGGAGCTGAGCGATCCTCAGATCTTCTTCCAAGCGCCTGCACTCGTGCTGGTGTCGCTTGTTTCATCTCCGTCTCTAAAGTGTTTTCTCGGTGCACTTGCTGTGCCGAGCGCCGGTCCTGCAGGGCCAGTGTTTGGACGTCAAACCCGCAAACTGACAAGAACACAAAGCTGCCACACAAAAGACACTTAAGATGTTCTGGAGACGGTGACTGGAATCATTGTTTTCGTCTTCCTGAATACCGAAAACCCCAAATGATTATTTATTTTGATTTATAGTGTTTTCTTTTTCTGTCTGGAAGTGTCGTAAATAAGCGACACGTGTTACAGATTAAGTAATACGTGTCAGTTATTTTCTCTTGGGGGATGTCGGTTCATTTTTTTTAGGCCCCAATCTAATTCAAATCATTCAGCTTAGTCCCAATTCTAAACAATGTTCCTAAATAATGCACACTTTGAGCACTTTAAAGTCATTAAATCAATCAGGTGCATGCGCTTGACTACATTAAAAAAACAATATTGCTTTTCTGCATTCAGTTGGGGCTGCAAGGTGGCGCAGTTGGTAGCACTGTTGCATCGCAGCAAGAAGGTCACCGGTTCGCGTCCCGGTGGGGGCACAGGAATCTTTCTCCATGTTCTCCCCGTGCAGCGTGGGTTCTCTCCGGGTTCTCCAGCTTCCTCCCACCCAGTCCAAAAAACATGTTGAGGTTAATTGGTGATTCTAAATTGTCCGTAGGTGTGAATGTGAGTGTGCTTAGTTGTCTGTCTCTAAGTGTAGCCCTGTGATAGACTGGTTACCTGTCCAGGTGAACCTGCCTTCACCCTGAGTCAGCTGGGATAGACTCCAGCCCCCCATGACCCTAGTGAGGATTAAGCGGTGTGTAGATGATGGATGGATGGATGCATTCAGTTGGTTTCTTAATGTTACATAGGTGGTCACGAGCATTGTTGTAAATCTCCGATGGGACACCGTCTGAAATGTAGTGTGGAGTGTTTCGGGTTTACTGTGACTCCACAAGCTCTAGAAGACGGAGAAAACCTGTTGTCTCTACATGCATGTCAGAAAAGGTATCACAGATCAGCTGTAGTACCTGGTTGTTCCACCAGGTGGAGCCTCTTACTGAGGCGGTGGCCATTCGGACAACAGGCATGTTGGCAAGCAGAGAGCACTGTGGGGGGTTTAGCTGTTAAGGGGCACCATGACAAAGACTTGTGTGGCGGTTAAAGACCTCCAACCAGCACTGGTAGAATCAAGACAAACTGAGATTGACCCAGAGAGTGTTTTAATATCCCACTGGCATATTTAACAGAGCTGACTTTTGCGGCTAGATCATGATTCTATTGACTAGAACATCAATATCAGGACAGATCAATTGTACAGTGCAAAGTTTGTACTGTCAATTAAGAATACTATTTAAAACTGGCATCCCTGATGTCCTGCCACAAGTCGTCCCTTTACCCCACATGTGTAAAAGAGGTCTTCTCCCCACATTTTTCCTGATAATGCCAATAAATCAATTGGTCTCTCAGTCTTTATTTGCCACCACATTAACCAAACCGTTTCTTTAAGCGCTAACAGTCTGTCTTCACCTCTCCACTGGGATTTAGTTCCTCTTTGTGATGATCTGCAGCTCTTTGAGGTTCATCGCTCTGGTCTTTAGGTTCCTCCACAGATTCTGGACTCCAGCATCTTCATCTTGTTTTCTGTTCATTTCTTCACCACTTTGGATGGAACTTTCAGATCTTGTTGGAAGTTTTTCTGCAGACTGTCTGATGTTTTTCTCCACGCTCTGAACATCTCATGATGCTGTTTTTCTTTGACGAGGCTGTAAGACTCCCCAAAACGTCACATTCTCACCACTTTTGAGTGTGTTGATGGAGTTCTTGGAGCTGATTCCTTATTAGTATCCAAACATTTTCAACCATAGAACTGATGATCAGCAGCTTCCTTCTTTGTCTTGTAGAAGTTTAGTCCTCCTCGGTCTTCATGGAGTCCAGCTTTGTTCAGAGTCTGACTGAGATGTTTCCACCAGAACTGCTCAGATTAATCAAGATGTTCTTGGATTCTTCTTGGATTCTACCATTCTTACCAGCTTAAGGGTTTGTCTTCCTACCAGCCCTTTGAATTTCTTCATAGTGTGGAACTTCTTGTACGTCTTCATGAGGCTTTGCACTGTGGACACCGGAGCTTGAAAACACCTGATATGACGATCTTATGAGCAGAAACTCTCTCAGGGATGGACTCTTAACAGCAGCTCACTAAGCTGTTTGGTTTTAGCCATGATGATGACAGTTTCTAGTGCTTTAGAACATTGTAGAAGTTACCTGAAGCATTTGAAGAGGCGTCAAAGGTTGAATTTTCTGAAAAATCTGCAAGAATTTCAACAGGTTTGAAGAATTTTGGGACAAATATTAAGTAAAAAAAAAACCTCACAAACAGCTAAAATTCATCAAGAACACTTTTGTCACTCATTTATGTCATTTTTCAGCCAGTTGGTCCAATAAAAATTCACTCCGAATCAAAATACAGCATGAGCCTGAGTAAATAAGGTGTTTAACTGTGTAACTTTGGTAATAATGTGCTGGGAGGAACAACATCCGTAACTTATCCATAAACACAAACGGAGAGAGCAGTCGCTTGTTGTTGCACGGTGACATTTCATAGTCGACTTTGTTGAAACGCAGGCCTCGTTTTCCGCTATAAAACAGATTTTTCTGCCACACTAACTGCAAAAATCTGTACATTATCAACCCACTGTGTCACCAGACGTCGAATGTTTGACCGCGCGATGGAAAAAATTAAGTATTCCCCGAGCCGCCGCCTTCAAATATCTGTTCATTATACAAACACAATACGCCGCGGCGTGTCTGCGTCCCTGCTATTGTGCCTGTCCCGCTACAGGAATTGTGTTTGAGTGATACGTTTTCCTTGATCAGCTCCAGATGTTCTGTACCACTCAATTAGCTTCACCTGCTCAAACTTAACTGGCTCATATTCCTAATGCAGTCGGTGCTCGAGCTTTAGGCTGCAGCAGCGTTCACTCCATTAATAGGAGCTTTATGTCCTCTTGAAGTTCGGGTTTTTAATAAGCTCATTTGAGTCATTATGAACGAACCAGAAAGCATGTGTGCGCAGCTCTGCTCAGGTTGTAGCGGAAGCTGAGCAACGTCCCGTTCATGAGGAATCATAAAGTCGTCTCTAAAACAAGCAAAGTGCACCTGATGTATTCTTACATCACATGCAGGGAAGAGATCCACCCTGTTTATGTACAAATCTGTCCTCCAAGCCAATAAATACTGTGATCACTTTTCAGTGCCGTGTGACTCACAAGTAACCCGCTCGAACCTCGTGTGGAAGTGCAGGGAAGCAACGTTTGTGCCTAAAACAAAGGCTGGAGTTTCTCAGAGAGCTGCGCAGTGGGTGGGCTTGGAACCGACGGCGAGCTGCAGCACCTTTTCCACGACGAGCCGAGGCACGACCGCCGCTACAACCTCTGCTTATAATTAGCCTTTATTGGATTAAATACAAGAGCTGCGGATTATTCTCGCACGCCCGTTATCTTGTTTTATTAATCTTGTTAAAAGGAGCGAAGTTGGGGAGCGACTCCTTGTGCAGCCTCGCGTCCGACTCCGAGCCTGTTTGTACTTTCATGCTTAATTAGCGCACCTTGCAAAGTATTCTGGGAGATATCCGGCATGTGGAGGAATGAGCAGGACTCGCACTGAGGCAGCACCAGATTTCTCCTTCAGCACCTCCATATATCACGGCGCGCTCCTACCGATATTTCCATAAACTTGCCGAGGTTTTTCTTTTTTTTCTCCCCGCTTGCAAAAACACTTGTCAGTCATGACTTGGCACCTGATAGAGTAACAGTGAAAAAGCTGCACCATAGCAGGAATACGTTACAGTGGGACGCATGAATAATGACCTGAGCTCTGTATAAATTAAAGTTTAAAGGAAAAAATCTGACTGTATTTATAGCATCTGCAGTTCACAGGACTGTTTTGGCAAATCCGCTTATTTGCGTTGGTGTTGAAAGTGAGATAAAAATATTGACATTATTCTCATGATTGTACATTGAGTTTAAACTGTATATAAAATATAGATGTAGCCACCATGACGTCACACGTTCGCTTCTGAACTACCGTTTTGGAGTTTGGACGTCGCCAGCTTGGTGTTTTGTAGCTGGAGGAGAAAACACACAAAACCTAAAACAAACCTGAATTTATCATCTAATTTCCTCTAAATGGGACCATAATTTACTAAATGAGCATATGCTGTATTATAAAAGACTTGAAACTAGCAAATGAGACCATAAACTCATCAGGAAAATGTTTACTGAGCTAACAAGTCAAGTGAGAAGTGGGTTAATTTCTATGCAATCTGACTTTTCTTTTTTTTTTGCAGGAGTCGCCCCCTGCTGGCTGTTAGAAGGAATGCAGCTTTAAGGTACTTCTCTGTTTTGTCTCAAACAGACCGGGATGTTTTGGTTTCTTTTTTTTTTTTCCCAGACCCGAAGACTTTGTCCGTCTTCTATACACAGTCTGTAGTTTGGACTCAGAGGTTTGTTAGCATAAAAACTGGAAACCGAGCTAAACAGTTAGCCTTACTCAGTCCAAACGTTAAAAATACACCTGAAAAGCATCTAAAGCCTGAGTTTTACAATGAAACACAAAATCAAGTTGCATCACACACATTTCTCGTCATGCTTCAGGGTGTGTGTTGTGTTGTTGGTTATGTTTGTTTGCTTTTTCTTTCTTTCTTTCTTTGTTTTTTTTTTTTTTAGTGACCTACTGCTAAATCTGGCACATTTACAGAAATGTTATGTTAACGCACACGGTCCCTGTGTGACATATATTTCTAAATTTCAAAAAATAAGATAAACTAATGTGAAAAGTAACAAGAAAATAAACTTAACTGATGTTCTTCAGGTCCACGCTATAAGATTTGTAAATGATAGTGCATCACACTTAGGATACCAGTTAAGATGACGGTGCCGGAGGGAGCAGAGCATCGTCTCATATGATCTAATAGGGAACCATGTAAACAAAATGGAGACTGAATACTTTAGAGTGAAGCTCAGATCAGTATACATTTAAAGATGAGGGCACTTTCAGACTCCAGGAACAGAGGGCCACGCACCTCTGATCAGAGGGCGTTGCAAAACACTATTTTTATGAATTATAATTTATTTATTATCTCAGAAATAGTTGATTCCATGTCCCACACTGGCCTTGGAAGACTCAGATGATTTAAAACAACAGCAGGTAACGCATTTAGCCAGTTTAAACCCATAAAATGCAGATTTTTTAAAAAAATTGCCACAAAATCTGAGCACCAACAGCAGCACTGACGTGTTTCATCGGAGTACAGTTATTTAATTTAGCTCAAAACACAAGTGTGCAGTTCCTCTTGAAAGCACAGACATGAGAGTGGCATTAATAAACACACAGTGCATCATATTCATGTATAAATATGTTTATATATATACATAAAACCAGACTATCTCTGTCTAAACGGAGCTAAGGCAGCTTCTTTATGTTGAGACACTGAGCTGCAGTCATTGTAAAAATAAAAACAAAAAGAGGCTCCACTCCTCCTGCTGCAGTGTAAATTACAATCCTTGCCTCTCTGACTGCTGCACAGGTTATATTTAGACATTTTATGGCGCTGCTGTTTGATAATACACAGTTGAGATTGTGGGGAAGCTGCAGGACGACGTGAGTCAGCAGAACGCTGCTGCTGCTGCTCGAAACACCTCCAGAGTGACGCCGCTACGACAGGCTGCTAAACAGGAACACTTTACGGGCCGTGGCGCTGTTGATGCTGGGCGAACAACTCATGGACCTTATTTACTTAATTTAACCTGCAAAGCGGAAACAGATGGGCGATGACTAACTTGGAAGCAAACATGTTTTTCTGTGTGGACCTGTTTGTATACTGCAAAACTAAAGGCGCAATAAGTTTGAGTCAGGGCTCGATTCACACCCAGGATGACAGTCGTGTATTGATCGTACATCAGTGCATCTATTACTGTGCGACAATCAGGATTACACACGGAACAAAATGCCGACCTCGTGGCAGAAAGAGGAGCTTCTTAGTTTGCTAAGCCTTCATTACCCTCCAGCGTGGGCAATCACAGCTGCTGTTTTCAAGGCGATTCTCCGCAAGAGTCCACACGGCGTAGATGTCGTCATCTGTCCATGAAAGTCCACGTGGTTTCCTCTGTGGAGGCCTGCATGTAGCCCAGAAATCATGACGCTTCGATTGCACATATGCCAGAAAAACAAATAGTATAATAGTACAGAGACCGTATGATACAACCCGGCTCGATGGAACGGGAAAAGGGAACACAACCAGATATAATTGGTTTTAAAAGTATTTATTTACAAGAGTAGGTGATACAGAAACTGAAGAAACAGGGCATGAAGGTGCTCCTCGAAGTAAATACTCAAACAAAAACCTGCTGCCAAACAAAACAAAGGAAAAACCAAGCTCAACTGAATAACAAAAAGGGTTCAAAATCAAAGTATAACAAGTCAGCACCTACTTTACCGAGAAGAAGAAAAACAATCCCTACCAAGCCCTGTTCCAGAACAGCTTTAAGAAAAGAAAGTGCCTCTACATAACAAACAAAAGCTCTATTGCAAAATCAGGCACTGGTGCGCTGTGTACAGCCACCCCGTCAATTTGGACTTTTCCCCTTAAATAGGCCGCTGTCATCTTCTTGGCGGGTCCTGATTGGAAGTCCCACGTGATTGGCCTGGCTCCGCCCATGTGACCTGGCCCAATCCACCACCGGCAACGGCACACTAAAATCTTCACACACAAAAAAAAGGAAAAGACACAAAGAAGGAAGGAAGGGCCGGCAGCCGTAACACCGTACGAAGAGATTCGCCGTCAGTAACACCTTAATGATTCATCTTAGCAAGAGTTTCAATTTGTACACGCTTGCCAACGATGGTGCCAAAAAAACCCCACAGTGACAAGTTCTAAAATCTTCAGAAAGCCTGTGTCATGTCCGCCCGCTGATCTTACAGCCTCTGGAAAACATCTCCAGTATACAGATGTGCAGCTCCTCTTTAAAGCACAGACATAAGAGCGGCATTCATGTTCTCATCTATCTACAGGAAAAAAGGGAAATATGTGCATTTCCTTAAAATGAGCGCGAAACTCACGTATCACACCTTAAAAATGACGCGTCATATTATCTAAAACCAGACCATGTCTGTGTAAACTGAGCCAGTGGCAGCTTCCTTATTTTGGAGGTTTTGATTCGTACCGGCTATCCACTGACAGCTTGAACAGTGAAAAAAAAAACCTTGAAAATCTCCAGGAATCCAGCGACATGTCCGCTCGCTGTTCTCGGCACATCTCAGGATAATCAGTGACACGGAGCTACAGCACAATCTGTACCCAGCCACTAAATCATGGAAAACTGCAAAGTCTCTGAAAAACATCTCCAGAGCTCCATGTGTTGATCTGCGTTCAATATGAGTGGCAACGAGGCCATCTGCATGGCAGACCCACTTGCACCTATTGTAGCATGAACACAACCGCATGCACATCAGCTCTCAAAGTCAAACCCATCAAGCAAAAACCATCGATTGGCCTTTATTCTTCTCTCTGGTCTGTGGGACTTTGCTTGGAGCGTCTCACACATGTGCAGTAAGTCGTATTAATGCACACTTCTGTCCTCGTAGCGTAGTCGCAAATTTTGCTGCGTGTGTTTGAGGAGATGACAAACTGACGTCAGCTATCCTCTCTGCAA
This sequence comes from Stegastes partitus, assembly GCF_000690725.1. Lineage (NCBI taxonomy): Eukaryota > Metazoa > Chordata > Actinopteri > Pomacentridae > Stegastes > Stegastes partitus. The sequence continues at coordinate 90,714 of NW_007578947.1, read as the reverse complement.
AGTTTGGCGATGGGTCCATGGGCTTGATTTCTTCATGTTCTAGAGTCTGCACGAGTCAACGCAGACCGTCCACATGAAGCCCAACATTGTGACGACTATGCTGCCAAAGCAACAGTGCACGTTATCAGTAGTATGTACAGAACTATAAAAGTAGTGTAACAACAACTACATCTTGTTCATGGATTATAGTCAAGTACGGAAGCCGAGAGCGGTCGTTTTCTGTTACTGTTCTTTCTTCGCCGAGTTAATTTTCTCGTTATCTCGGGATAACAAGAATCGTTTTCTCGTGAAAGCGAGATAATTGGTGTTTGTGTTTGCCCGCTCGTGCCCGGTCCAGGTCCTCAGTCACCAGCGGGGGGCCGGAGGACAGACCAGACCGGGCATGAGCGCTTCATTGTAAGTTGTCGTGCCCGGTCAGCTGTTCTCATGACACGTCATGTCGGAGTTCCCGGTCAGCTGTCTATATAAGATACGTCACACCAGGAAGTCCGATAACTTCTGATGAAGGCTGAAGTGACAGCCGAAACTGTCAACGGCGTAATTATCTCGTTATCTCGGGTAAACGGCGTTTAAAAAAATGTGCGGCCATGACCGCTGTCGGCTTCCGTAGTCAAGGCTTTAAAATACACAAAACTAAACAGCATCTATGCAGCGTTGAGCAACTGTTGCCTGGATGAGAACCTGCTGGTGTCTGTGTGGAGTTTGCGTGTTCTCTCTGTTCCTGTGTGGGTTTTCTTCAGGTGCTTCAGCTTCATCCTACATCTCACAGGTAACCTCATGGACCTTTGTGTAAACCGTACTTTATACATTTCGTCTTTGACCCACGAGTCCACGACAGTCTGTAGAACCCCGTCACAGACATCCAAATGCAGCCAAAATTTGCGCAAACAATCCCCATTGCATCTACATTACGGGGTAGTAGTGTAGAAATGCACCGACACAACCTGCTGCAAGGTTTCGGAAAGGTTTGCACTTTATACGGGACACGGCAGCTTAGTGATGATTGGCACTGAGATGTTTCTGGAACTGGTGATTCCAAATTGACTGTAGTTGTGATTTCACGCGTTGTTGTTTCGCGTTCGCCTGGCAACGAACCGGCGACTTGGATCGGCTCCAACAACATGCAACACTCTACAGGTTCCCTTAAAGTTTAGCGACATGACTTTGTTTCCTCTGCTGCAGATTCTCAGCCCTTCTTTCGTTGTGCAATAATGCGTAGCTGCTCGGTCAAGAACCAGGTCTTCACAGGGTCAGGAAGCAGAAATATCCTGTTCTGAGACAAAACAAGCGAACAACACGCTGGACTATTATGTTGTAGAAAAAGAGACTTTCACACGGAGCAACGTTCCACTTTGTGTAGTGAATAATTTGTTGGGTAATCTCTCTCGCTGCTAAGAATAGCGCCTGTGGCCGGCTGGCAGGCAGCGTGCCGGTGGCGAGCGGTGCGCTGAGAAGCTCGCGGTGGTTTGCAAACGGTTTCGTGTGGTCTCCGAGGTCCGGCCAGACTAGTTCCCACAGTTTCTGCTTCTTCTTCTTCTTCTTCTTCTTCTTCTTGGCTGCAAGGCTTGATTCAATGGGCGTACTTTCTATTTTGATGATTCTCTGAAAAGCTCAAAGACAAACAATGGGGTGGCTGCAGTGTGATTTATAACAGCCAGGGGTTAAATCTCCTGTTTTTCCTGCGTGGAAAACCACATGAAAGCTCAGGGAGGAAGAAGAATTCCACTTTGGACTTAGAGGCTTATCGGAGCAGTCAGTCACCTCCCCGTGACCTCCTGCTCCGCTAAAGAAAGCCGTCCAGGCTGCCAGCAGACAAACAGATTGTGCGTAGGGGTTAGGATGAGGAAAACACACATTACTGGCAGCGTCCTGAGCTATAATCCACTTTAACGTCTTTTTTAAAAAAATGCTATTCCTCTCGTCTCCGCGTTTCTCAAAAGCTGAGCTGGATGTAGGTCGAGGTGGATCGCGGCTTGATGAATTATTTTCATTACACAACAATGTGCAGACACGGTTTGTGTGGAAGTTTGAGAGCGAGATATACAAAGTGATGCAGAGCAGAGCCGCTATCAATAAAGAAACACTTTCAAATACGTCCAGGGTCGATGCACAGCTATTGATCATTCGAGGCTCTTTGTAGTCATCGACGACTTTTTTAAACTCCTTACACATGTATGCGATAAAGTGTAAGAACACATTTGCTTTTGATCACTTTTAGTGCGGCTAGATTTTCACTTGTGCGTCCTTTTGCTGCTTTAAAATGAAAGGAGGCCTCCGGATAGAAAACATTTCTATAATTTATCAAATCCGAGTCATTATTTGATCGTTTCTTGTGAACTGCGACGGATTAAAACGTGGAAATACAGCCAAACGGTGCGACATTAAATGTGGACTGGGTCATGTTTCACGATTTAAAATCTATCCAGATGCTTCCTTAAATGCAAATATGATCCGCGAACACTTGGACGCGCTGATAAATAATCTGCATGTATCGTGGCTCCGCGGCGAAACACTATCTGTGCTCAGATTCGTCCTGTCATCATCGATACGTTGCCGCGGTTCTGACGGCCGATTCGTGAGCAGGAACCGGTCCAGTTTGCTCTCAGACACACGGCACATGACGGCGTTTCAAGTGGAATAAACGTTCAGGAATGTTTGACACAAAGCCGAACCGTCAGCGCACTAATCAATCATCCACATCTGAAGAGCATGTATCAAAAAATCGTCGGAACCCTCGTGTTTAACATCGTGTTTCGCAGACGAGAGCATAAATATACAGAACGCGACGGTGCCCAAGTTACATTATAAACAGATTGCGGTGCTCTGCGTCATATCAGGATCCCGTAATGAGAATCACATGCAGTTTGTGAAAAGCTCTTCTATTGTGTTTTATGGGTTAAGATTCAGAAATGTATCCGTAGATTTGCTTTTATTTGCCTTTTTTTTGGGTGTACATTTTTAATTTCTGTAAATAAAACAGCTGGATCTGACCACGGTGGACCTGAAGAAGCTCAAAGTGAAGGACCTGAAGAAGATCCTGGAGGAGCGGGGCGAGTCCATAAGGGCTGTGCCGAAAAGTCCGACTTCATCCGTAAAATCACGGAGCTCGTGCCCAAGTACGCCCCGGCAGCCGCCAAGCCAAGCCAAACAAACAAAGAAACAATCACAACAACAACAACAACCTGGGACTTGATTCGGACCCGATCCAGGAGGAGGTTCTGGAGACCTGTACAGAGCTTTGGATATTAACATTTTCAAGAGCAGCACCGGGAGCCGACTTCCGTTCACGTAGGCAAAACATTTCATTTAAATTCTCATCGAAATTCTAATTACAGCAAACAAAACTCTGAGTCTGTTCACCCTGAAATGAGGGACGCTCTGAGTTTTCCGTTTCACTCAAACCAGAGACTGAGGGCTAACTCTAGCCTGTTTCACAGAGAGAGCTAACTTAAAGCCTCGGTTTGTTACCGTAGTAACAGACTCTATGAACCTAACCTGGTCGGGATTAGGTTTGTCTCAGTGAACCTCCAGGTCCTCTATGTCTCCGCCCTCTTTCAGCCACACACGCTATTTGATTTCCTCATTCGTTCATTCAGTCAGTCAGCAGGCGAGTTTCTTCGTAGCCTCGTTCTGCCGTCTGTCAGAAATCACTTTTAAAAAACCAGAGTCAGTATCAGAAGTCCATCAGACACAGAGGGAGGTGACTTTTTCCACTAACACATCCTTTTGATAACGATCCCGTAGATGAAGGTGCAGCAGAGAATTAAATGTTGGTCTGGAGATGGTTATCAGATGGCACATAGATGTTCTAGCATTTCCAGACAGTTGTCGTTTTGAGCGGTACCGCTTCACGGCCCAGTCCATCAAAGAGGTGCAGTCAGGGAAAGAAAAATAAATCAAATGATAAAATCATTTAAATGGTTATATTTATCCAGTGATTTGTAATATAAAGTATTTATTTTTTTCATTTAGTCTCCCCAATTTTTATTTTATTTTTTTAAAATTCAAAATCACTGAATTTTCGCAGTTTCCAAATGCTTGGAAGAGAAGCCGGTGAGGCAACAGCGAGCTCAGCCTCACCTTGGATTGTTCAATCCCTCACTGCCTGCTGGCTGCCTGCTGCTGTCTGGATGTCGCCAATAACACGGTTCAACACATTTAATATATGATGACTGTTGCCTCGCAGCAAGAAGGTTGTCGGTTCGCGTCCCGGTGGGGGCACCGAAATCTTTCTGCGTGGAGTTTGCATGTTCTCCCCGTGCAGCGTGGGTTCTCTCNACCGGGAGCCGACTTCCGTTCACGTAGGCAAAACATTTCATTTAAATTCTCATCGAACCCAGAAATTCTAATTACAGCAAACAAAACTCTGAGTCCGTTCACCCTGAAATGAGGGAAACTCTGAGTTTTCCGTTTCACTCAAACCAGAGACTGAGGGCTAACTCGAGCGTGTCACAGACAGAGCTAACTTAAAGCCTCGGTTTGTTACCGTAGCAACAGACTCTATGAACCTAACCTGGTCGGGATTAGGTTTGTCTCAGTGAATCTCCGCCCTCTTTCAGCCATACACGCTATTTGATTTCCTCATTCGTTCATTCAGTCAGTCAGTAGGCGAGTTTCTTCGTAGCCTTGTTCTGCCGTCTGTCAGAAATTCAGAAAGTCAGTGGGCTGCATCAGAAGTCCATCAGACACAGAGGGAGGCGACTTTTTCCACTAACACGTCCTTTTGATAACGATCCCATGGATGAAGGTGCAGCAGAGAATTAAATGTTGGTCTGGAGATGGTTATCAGACATAGATGTTCTAGCATTTCCAGACAGTTCTCGTTTTGAGCGGTACCGCTTCACGGCCCAGTCCATCAGTGACATGCGGTCAGGGAAAGAAAAATACATCTAATGATAAAATCATTTAAATGGTTGTATTTATCCAGTGATTTGTAATATAAAGTATTTATTTTTTTCATTTAGCCTCCCCAATTTTGATTTTTTTTTTTTTTTTAAAATTCAAAATCACTTAATTTTCGCAGTTTCCCATCCAAATGCTTGGAAGAGAAGCCGGTGAGGCAGCAGCGAGCTGAGCCTCACCTTGGATTGTTCAATCCCTCACTGCCTACGCTGGCTGCCTGCAGTGACAACATGCTGCTGTCTGGATGTCGCCAATAATGTGATTTAAACACATTTAATATATGAACTGATGCTCCATAGTTCAGCTGATGTATATAATAATGTTCAGTGTTTTTGTTACCAACGGGTTTCGTGTGCTGATCATAACCGGCTGAGAAGAGCTTCTAGGTGAGACAGGCAGTTCTCTGGCCTCATGGCAGGGGGCGCTCTGATCCCACAAGCTTTCCTTCAAATCACTGTTTTTAAAACAAAGGAGATCTGCACTGATTTTAGACGGTCTCCCCCAGCACCTCAGTGCAGTGTGGTCCGTGGCAGGTCAGTGGAACTGGTACCTAGTTATAAGTATCTGGGTTCTGTAGTTGACAGTAAACTGAAGTCTGACTTCATATGTGAAATGCTGGTTTTAAAAAAAAGGGCTGCAGGGTGGTGCAGTTGGTAGCACTGTTGCCTCGCAGCAAGAAGGTCACCGGTTCGCGTCCTGCTGGGGGCACCGGAATCTTTCTGCGTGGAGTTTGCATGTTCTCCCCGTGCAGCGTGGGTTCTCTCCGGGTTCTCCAGCTTCCTCCCACACAGTCCAAAAACATGTTGAGGTTAATTGGTGATTCTAAATTGTCTGTAGGTGTGAATGTGAGTGTGCTTGGTTGTCTGTCTCTAAGTGTAGCCCTGTGATAGACTGGTTACCTGTCCAGGTGAACCTGCCTTCACCCTGAGTCAGCTGGGATAGACTCCAGCCCCCCACGACCCTAGTGAGGATTAAGCGGTGTGTAGATAATGGATGGATGGTTTAAAAAAGGTCAACAACGATTATTCTGAGAAAGCTCCTCAAGTTCCACGTTGATAGGACCCTGATGAAGCTCTTCTGCTGTTCCTTCATCCAGTCAATCATTTCGTTTTCAGTTATATGCTGGTATGGTAACCTTGGCAACAAGGACAAGAACTCCCTCAGGAGTAAAAGTAGCCTCTAAAGTAGCTGGGGTGTGTTTTAATAGTCTGAAAGACATTTTTAATATACAGTTTAGAAAGAAAGTTGATTCTATGATACTCATCCTCTCAATCAGGACTATAAGTTGCTCCGGCCTTCGTCTGGCAGGACCTCAGGCCACAAAGCACAGGTACCAGTTCTCTTTTGTGCCCACCTCCATCCGAGCTATAAACACTGAGTCGAGGAGGAGGTAGTTCTCTGTGTTGTTGCTGCTGTACTCGATCTATGCTGCACTGTAACCTGTTTACTTGACTTCCTCTGCATTGCTGCTGCTGACGGTTTGCACTGGAACACACCTGACTGAAGGAATGACCGAGACTGCTGCTGATGTCCCCGTCTGTCTTATGGTTTGTGTCATTTTTAACTGTCTTTTACTTTAAAAAAAAAACCGAAAACATTTCCTTTAATCTGTGTTTTTTAAAATGTTATTATTGTTGTTTGTTGTGAACGCTTACGTAAGTTGCTGCGTAACAAATAATGCATTTGAAGTTTTGAACCTGAGGAAACCGAGATATTACCGTTATTGTTCTTGGCTGCCGAAGGATAGTCAGCGTGATATGATAAGATTGTGGATTAAGTTGTATGAAACTATTTTGCATGTCATAGCTACACATTTTAAGCTGAATGAATCAGACATGGAAGAGAACGAAGAGTCTTTCTCACATTAGAACAAGCAATACTGAAATACAGCTAATATGATAATTTCAATTATGTTTACTGCTTCGTTTTCCACTGTTTGACAGCTGATGGGAGCTCTTCTTGGTACAGACTGCATGTGAAGTTGGACAAATTTTCTGCAACACCGTTATCTATCCTTAACTATACACAACTTTAAACCTTAATACGATTTTAAATATTGAACTGAATAAAAACGTACTCCCTGTGCAGAGGTCTTGAATGAGAAAATTAGCTACAGAGACCAAAACGGTTTCTCATACCAGAATGTAAACTTGTTTATTTTTGCTGCAAAGTTGGACATTTTCTCATGGAGGTCAATGGAGACTGACTCGCTTTTGGAGGCAGCCTCCAGTGGACATTAGAGGAACTGCAGTTTTTTTTTTTTTTTAGCTCCAGAGATTTCTTTTTGTTTGTACTTTTTTTTCCTGCAGTGGTGAATTAATGACACCAAGTAGTTATTTCAGTGTCCAACCTGCATAACGATGAGCATTTTCTGGAAATATTTCTGAAATTAGTGCTTCAGCTGCAGCCTAAACATAGGACGTTACTTGAAATTTAAAATTCATACTTGGAAATATTCATGCACAAACTGTAAACTTTGATGCATTTTCCAGTTAAAGCTGCTTCCAGCTTAGCAAATGTTTCAGTGTTATAGAAGTAGAGTCAAAAATGGAGACCTCAGGCCCATGTGAGGAATTAAATCCTCGTGTAAGAAAGCTCTTTTCTGGAAGTACAGAATAAAAACTTGAGGTTTCATTGGTTAAACTTGTCAAAACAAGCCAATGGAAAGGAGTTTTGTGTTCACTGTCGTACGATAAATAAGCTAAGTAGCTCTTTGAGAGAGATGCTGAACAAATTCTGTCTTTCTTTGTGTTGCATCATAAAATGAAAATTAACCAACAACCAGCAAAAAGGTTTTTTGTGTTTTTGAGGTCAGAGCAGTTTTTCCACAACAATACCTGAGTCTCTGTATGAATACCTAAACTGTTCTTCCTCTTTTACTATTACTTTGAGAAATATGAACCAATTCTAGCAAAAAAAAAGCTATAATAATGTGACAAAAGCAGTTATTGGATGTTGTCTAAATGCAAAAACAAGCTGTTCAGGAAATTAAAATAGTTGTAAAATTGGCATTTTTAAAGTTATTTTTCCAAACAAGAATTAACCACAATTATAGAAATAAAAATCTGACCAACTTGCAGCACTTCACAGTTTTCATTCTGCACACACACATTTCAGCTGCCACCAAAAACACCCACTTAGCCTTAATGGTATAAAAAAAACCTGTTTTCTTTTCCAGCTGAGCGACTACAGACTTTCATTACATCACAATGGGAACACGGTGAATTTTTAATGCTCGCCAGGGTCACAGTTCATTTTATACAACATGTTCCCGTTTGTGTCAGAACAAAATAAAGCTCCACATGTTAATATAACCCCGGCTGTGATATCTGTCCAGCGGTTGATTTAGGAGCCAGAAAGCTGAACTTGAACCGACTTTGCATAATTGTGGCGGACAAGTTATGAATAATTCAGTCAAACTAGGAGTTAAACGCTGCAGAGTTGTAATAATATCTCCGTATTTACTATCACTGGCCTGTAATTGTTTGTAACCTTCGCGATCTCGCGGTTAACAAACTCGCACCAGCGAACATCAGGCACGAGGAGCTGGAACACTTTGTTTATGGACCCAAAACACTGTTTTTCTCCAATTTTAGGGGAAAAAAAAACAAAAAAACGAAGCTCCGTCTGCTGTCGTCTGCAGCGCTGGAGGCTTTCCTGCAATCTGGCGAGCATCTGATTGTTATTTAGGCCTCATTGTGCCGTTATCATGATAAAAACGCTGCGCTGGGGCCCGAGGGCTCCATAAAGAAACCCAGAGAGGTCTAAATTGAGACCGTGACTGACATCCGTCGCGATGTCGGCGAGAAGGCTGTAATCAGAGCTGGCTTAGTGTAGACAGTGGGAGCATCAATCCCTCCCTAAAAAAAAAAGAAAAAGGAATCCTGGCACAGCCTCAGAGCCGGAGGGTTACACACAATAGGAGGACATAGCTGTCTGCTCGACTTACTTTAAAACGTCTTGGATCAGAAAACGAGAATCGCGCTCGATGTCGGGTCTCATAAACGTTACAGAAGTTCCATCAATACTTGTGAACACCAACGATTGGGTTTGAGCTTCCCAACAGGGAAAAGTTGGTCAAGAAATTCCAGATATAAATGTTGATTCTTTAGGATGAAGCTCTTGTCATTTCTTCTGAAAACGCATGAGTGAACTCTTAGCTTGAATTAGATGTTTTATGAACTTCAGCGCAGCAAAATTAGCTTCGCTCTTGTAATTTGCTTTCACTTTCTTCATTGTGAAGCTCCACGTTCAGGAGTTATATGAAGGCTAACTCAAAGAAATGTTCACTTAACGATAAAAAAACACCTTTTTACAACAAAAAAAAAAATCACTGTACAGCTCAAACTAATGAATTATGTGCGAAAGATATCATGTCTTAGCTTCTTTTAGCGACTTGTTTTGGTTCTCCAACTCAAAACTCTGCTCTATTATTTGACTAAAATACACTGAACGCTACCTGCCTGGTAACAAACACATAACGTTAGCAACTAGCTGCTAAACACAATAAAGCATTTAAAGACAATGTGGCAAAAAACTGGACTTGCATTTTTCCAGATAGCCGGAAATATCCAAAATATACCGTCACATGGTCTCACATTTACAGCTAAATGGTGCTACTAGCAAGTTAATTCACTTTTACTTTAACTCACCTTTAAGATTTTACATAGTTTTCTGTGCTTTCCCAAATTTGACTTGAAGGAACAACAGTAGAATAACACTAATTACAGATGATAATTTTAGTCAACAGGCCATGAGTGTTTGGCGTCGCAACTAAACGACAACCTCAGATGTTTAAAAATAAAGCGTCTGCAGTTCCTAGAATGTCCACTGGAGGCTGATTTCCCTGTAGAGCTCCATGTTAAAATGTCCACATTTACAACAGAAATGGTTTCTGTAGCACAAATGTTTATGGAAATAGTCGATTGAGACGAACAGCTGGTGGTGCTTTGCTACTGCAGAACAAAAGAAGCTGCAGTTCCTTGAACGTCCACTGGAGGCGTCCTCCAAAAACGAGTCACCCCCATTGACCTCCATGTCAATACGTCCAACTTTGCAGCAGAAATAAGCAAGTTTACAGCCTAGAACACAAGGAGTTTTGGTCTCTTTAGCTAATTTCACCTTTACTGACTACTTTAAAGTGGTGATTTTTTTCGGTGTAACTCACTAATTTAATTGTATTTAAGCTTAAAGTTGCCAAGCTGCCTTTACCCTTCTCCATCTCTACAAGCAGAGAGGTTCTTCACTTCAACTTGTTACTCTACTCAGATCACTAAATAAGCGGCTCTTATTCCTCACCATGTATTATTTCCATCCATGTGTCCGTTCTTCGAGTTAAACATCGGGGGGCACAGTTCATATATTATGAAGATTTATGAACGAGGAGCTAAGCTATGAGGAATGGAAGCGTTAGCCCTCTTGTTTTGCTGACGTAGCAACACCCACAAGCCATCCGGAACTGTGTTAAGATTATTTTTTAACATGAAAAATGATGAATTTCTTATCTTTCTCTTGTCATCTGTGGCACTGAGTCCTTTTTTTAAAGCTTCTTTTTAAGGGGTTCTTCCTGTAATCACTGGTCAAACAACTGGTCGGTCATTTTCCTTTAAAGCTACACCTGATGTGGATGTGCATTAACTAAAGAATCCAAAACTGGTCTCGAGTTAAAGTGCTCAAAAACCCGCGGTGCCAAAATTGGCTGAATTTAACGTTCATCCAACCAAAACAACAGAAAACAGACTTGAGCTTTTCTTCTGTGTCATCATGCTGCATTTATGTTTTAACTCACTGTTCAACAAAAACTTGTCTTAATAATTTCTTCCCATTTGAAGCCTTTGCACTGTAATAACATGCAAAATGATGAAGTTTAGGGTTAATATCAAGAGAAGTGGGTTGATTTGATTTTGTATCACCGAGCTGCTCTGCAACGTGCAAACATTAAAACGCCGATTTATTGCAGCTTCAACTGGTCGGTTGTCGCTGCATCTTTAGAGGAACATATTTTCAACCGCTGTGACGTTATTCGGCAATAAAATTATGTTAATTTAGCGTCGCCTCCACCGCTTCGTGGCCGCAGCTACAACCCCTGATTTAAGACTCGTATAAAACTCCACCGACCGTGAAGACGGACGTGTGTGATTATGGAAGCATCTCCGCGCCTCAAACTGCTGCGCGACCGCCTCATATCTCCAGTTCTTATCTTTTCTTCCGACTCTGCACGTTCATCCAAGAGGCCTGATGAACCTCTGATCCCGTCTCTTCTCTGGATTTGTTTGTTCTCCCTCAAGAGGGCAGTGTTTGAATGAAGGAGCCTCCATCTGTCAGCACTCATCAAGTCACCGAGGGACGCCAAGAAACTCGCACATCACTTTATTCGAACCAGACACGAGGATGTAGAAAGTTGGGTTCTCGTGAAAAACATTAGTTAAATTCAAACGTGAACACGGGGGAGGAAGGAGGCTGACGAAGGGAGACGTGAGACGGCTGGATGTGTCTGCTGAGAGCTTTAATGATAATGTGTAATTAATGAAGAGATGAATGATTGAGTTGTGTACGGCCAAACGCTCCGTCTCCACAGAGGAGGCAGCTCGTTGCAGCAGTGGAACAAGCTGCGCCTGACGAGGTTCCGTCCAAAATAAACCACCTCGAAGATGCTTTTTGAGACACGTAATGCTGCAGAAAGAAGATGCATTTGTGCGCTTCATTTCCAACAACAGCAGCAGCAGCAGCACAGAAAGATGTTCACAAAAGCTGCTTTTCCATTTCCACGTCTTATTTTTTATACTTTCTTCCTTCATTTCTTTGTTCCTTCTCCTTTTTTTTGACTTTTTTTCTCCTCTTTTCTACATTTTCTCCCCTAAAATGTCATTCCTCCTCCTCTTTCCTCACCTTCTCCCTCTCATCTCTCCTCTGCTTTCCTCCCTCTCCTCTCCTCTCTGTCATCCAAACCTCTCCTCCTCCTTTCTCAATGAATCTCTCGGCCAGGTTCAAGCCCTCCCACTTTGTGTAAGCGCCTAATTGTCAGCCCCTGACGAAAACTTGCGTAACGCTTAAATACCGTGCTCGCCTTGTTGTTGCACTGAGACTGGAAACTTGTTCCAAGCGGGCATCTCTTGTGCGTCTTTTTATTTTGTTTTTTTCCCCCACCCCCTCTCTTCGTCCCGTGCGCTTTTGGTTTATTCCTGACCGAGCAGCATGCAGGTGTCTGTGGCCCTCCTCGTCTCCAGCGCGGCGCTCCTGCTGCTCCAGGGATGCTGCACCGCCGTCAAGGGATGGAAGGAATTAAAAAATGATGCCACGGAGATTTTACCGGAGTACAGGGAGAACGCACGGACGCCCCAGGAGGCGATACCGCAGGCGAGCAGCGGCAACAGCAGCAGCAGCAGCGGCAGCAACACGCAGAATAACAGGGCGAAAAACGGCGGCAGGGCGGCAAACACAGTCACCTACAGTGAGTATTCTGGGAAATCCTTTAAAAAAATCTTAATTATAAAGGTGGAATAAAATTACAAACAGCAGGTTTGTAATTAGTCATGCGCAAAACTGTTGTTTTACTTGCGCCTTAATTTGGAGCTTCGTGCGTAAAAGTGCGCAAATTGGCATTAAAGCGATTTAAAGGCGTGAATACATGTTAAACAAAAGATGCATCAGTTGAATCTTATTGTCATCGACCCCTTGTATGTGAACAAGTGCGCAGGAGCATAAAATTATATCTAGCTAATAAAACAACTGCAATTTACGCACGTTTTACGCACGTTTATGCTTAAATCTGCACTTAAATTGAGCTATTTTTAAATATTTTTTTTACATTAAATATTTAAATACTTGTGGTTTAGTTGCTTTGGACTCAAAAAAAGAAACAAATGTTTTAGAAATCTTCACTTTAAAGCTCAAACATGTCAAATAAATCCACCTTGTATCACCCACATTTAGTTGAATTGTGGTTTAATGAGCCGTTTTTTAAAAATTGTATTTTATTTAAAATGTGAGTTTTGTGGTAAATGTGGGGAATCCAGGCTGCGGATTTGTCTTTCTCAGCACACACAGACAACATTGTGCTTCGTTTTCACACCGATTCCCTGATCAGGAGCAGTTGAGCTGTGTGGGAAGAGTGTTTTAATGCAAAGATGTGGGTGATGAGAGAGGCGCACATTCTTTGCGGTTTCTTCCCCAACACATCTTGAAGCGGAGACACATCGGGGGCTTTTTCACTCCGTCGTCCAGGTTGTTTCCTTCTCTCTTTATACTATTAGTCAAGCTCTACTTACGGCATAACTATTTGATTGCAACAACATGTCGTCCCAAATAGAAAAAGCCCACAGTTTGTTCTTCGGAGGGGGTCGGGATGTCTTTGGGGGTTTCTTAGAAATTGCTTTTTAAATGCAACACTGCCTTTGACAATGATTCCCACCTGTGTCCAGTAAAGGTTGCTGCATGTTCTGATTGAGCGGGATAATCTCACGCTCGCTCTCATGGACTCGAGATGGGTGGTAGTTTTGTTTTTTTTTTTGTCTTCACTTAATCACGGCCGCTTGATTTTTGCAGATCAGAGGAGATGATTGATTAGATTAGAGGAGCAACAGCTGACAGGGGGAATTAGCGAGTCACGGTCAGTTAGTGTGACTGATTTTTTCTGTCTGTTTTGAGGATATTACCACCAAATTAAACATCATGTCATGCTTTACGCCGTGGTAGTCTCCCAAAAAAAGGATGGAAAACGCACAGGCAGAAATCTCCTGGATTATTTTCTCTTAGATTTGGTCCTCGTGGGGTCACGGCAGAGGCTTCGACCACTGCCTGGCCTCCCTCCAGTCCTCTCCCAAGGCTTGAACAGCTCACGCAACTCCACAGTAGTCCAGTGTGAGATCCTTTTTTTCTTCTTCTCCTTTCTTTCTTTTACAGGCCACCCTCATTAGTAACATGTTTTCAGAGTGGCAGTAGAGAGGAGGAGAGGAAATGTAGTGGAAAAGACTGGATTAAAACACACCAGTTGCTTGATGAGGCTGACTTTTTTTGGCGCACCATCGGCACAAACCGCTGCCCAGTGTGTGTGCTGTAGGCTTTGTGCACCACTGTGGTCCCTTCAGCCGCAGAATAACACTATATCAGGTTCTCATGGTGGAGAAAAAAAAAAAAAAAAGAGGAAGTCACCTCACATAAATCCTTTGTTCAGCCCTTTTTGCAAAGAAAGCCACAGAGGAAAACAGATCCCTCTCCGAGCGTATCATTTCTTAACCGACGGTTCTTTTGCCCCTTTTTTAACACACAGCTTGTAAAAGAGAAAAGAAAAAAAAAAAAACAATAACTCATGCATGCGGCTGTTAAAAAGCTGTGGCTCAAATATAGGATTACAGGCCGAGCGTGTTGTCTCAAATCAGTCTGGCACATGTCCAGTTCTTGCTCAGAAGTTGTAGCGCTGCCTTAAAATAACCAGACAGCTATTTACTCTTCCATCACCACATACGTTTCCTGAGGGCCAACGGAGAATGCCAGCGTTCTCTTCCAGCCCAAACCTCCGTTCGGTTTGATTGAGCTGTTTAATGGCCCTCTGGTCTGGATTTGCTATCAGCTGATTGCTGCCAGCTGGATTTCTTTGTCAAGCCCCGTTTGTCAGCTAATGATTAGACCATGAATCAAGATCAGAAACTCTGATCGGATCCCGAACCTTCACTTAAACGGACAAATTGCTGCATTAGGTTGAATTTATTAAAGCGTATTCTTGTCAGCTGCACTTTTGTGTCTCGAAATGTGGTCGAGTTTAAATGAAATGCAGCCTCCCATTATAATTTTATCTGGATTATGTTAGTTTTTCACTCAAATAACACAAAGAGTGACGTCAAGTCGACCTTAGTCTGACTCACAGAATGTAGACTGAGGGTTGAAGCCTTTTCATCGGCTTCCCTTCCTCTGTCTACGTCAGATTTTTCAAAATCACTGCTTAGAACAACAGTTGAGCTGCAACCTGCTAAACTTTTTTTTGCAGAAGGTCTGACAATGATAGTCGACTATGAATCAAGTTTTTTAGCCACATGTTGATGAATGACCACCTCTCCCTAATTTTAAACCTACTCTTAACTATTTAACTTATTAAACACCATAAAATTACACTTAAAATGCATAAACTTGACATGCAAAATGTTGCATCCCATTCATAGGTGTGATACAAGGTTCGTTTTTCACCTTGTCACCATGGCGATATTGGTGTTTTTTAAATGCTAGAAGCAACATCAAGAACGAAATTTGCAGTTGGTGCCATGGCTGAGCATTTGAAACCTTAAAACCGTCTCATAAACGCTGAACTTCAGACTTCCGGAGTTTCATACGCAACAAACCGAAAGAACCGATGTTGTCAACTTGCACGGTGGAACTTTCTGCATCATTCTTCAGGTCAGTTTCTAACACGCGTGGCTGAATTACTCCAATGTTACAACTTGCTGTTTTGTACTGCAGAGAAGTGGTGCGGTGTTCGAGCAGAGTCGCAGGTGAGCTGGTGTGCTCAAGCTAAAGCGTGTAAAGCTATAAGTCATTTTACGGTACGAAGGGAGTATTTTCACGCAAAAACAAAACAGTAGATGAGTTTTTAGGGGTTACATCGAAGCACCAGCAGAATGTAGATTTCACTGTGCAGCACTTGTTTTATGGCTGAATCCACGAGTGCTAACTGTGACACCGTTCATCCACCCAGGTGCCTCCGAGCTGAGCTGCAGGGAGCTTCGTTCGACCCGCTTCATCACCGACGGATCATGCCGCAGCGCCAAACCCGTCAGGGAGCTGGTGTGCTCGGGCCAGTGCCTCCCGGCGCACCTCATGCCCAACTCCATCGTCCGCGGCAAGTGGTGGCGGAGCAGCGCCTCGGACTACCGCTGCATCCCGGCGCACTCCCGGACGCGCCGGGTCCAGCTGCAGTGTCCCAACGGCAACACTCGGACTTACAAAATCCGCGTGGTCACCTCCTGCAAGTGCAAGCGCTTCAGGCCTCACCACAACCAGTCGGTGGCCAAGGAGGTGCCGAAGACGCAACGCAACAAGAAGCACAGTCGCTTGTCTCAGGATCGGAGCAAGAACAACACGCCGCTGACGGGCAACTCGTACTGACGCGGCTCTTTGAAGCATCCAGAGACCGAAGCACACTCATACGCACGCACATGTTACACGACACAAAACATATCTCCTTCGAATAGGAAGGAGGTGCAAGAGAAAATTCAGAGAGAGCGAATTCATAAGCTAATTGCTGGGCTGACTTTTAAGTCGTCAGTCTGTATTTTTCAGTCACTCGTCAGCATATTTGTGAACTTCTTTTGCTTATTTGCATGACAAACGTGAGTCAGTGCCACGGCTTGCCGCGACGGTGAGTGGTCAGGAGATGTAGCACCGCCTCCATCTGATCACTCCAACAGCTCAAAAACCTCCCTGGGCTGGGCTCGGTTCTCCACCCGAGCAAGATTTCGCTTAAGCAGAATGAGAAGTTCCTCCCCGAGGCTTCGGCACCATCTGTGCAAACATCCAGCGGCTCGGTTTAGAGCTGAGAAGGCGCATCTTCGCTCCAGAGTGGTTGTAATCTGTCTCCTTTCGGCTGGAGATGGTGGCAGCTCGGGGGGCTCCGATGGCGGGATGTTGACAGGTTCTAAGAGGCCCAGTCTGCGCTCTCCGACAGCCCACTAAAGGCCTCACTCATCGGGAAAGACCTACAGCGATCTCCAGCCTCCGACTACACCTGCCGGGTTACGACAGCGCTTTTCCCAGAGAGAAACCGGTGGAGAAAGCGGTTCTGTCAAGGGGGGCATTCCTGTGACTCCTCTTAATTACTTTAAATGAGCCCATTCCTGTGTTAGGACTTGAGTCATAAAAAGCCATTTCCTCCAGCCAGTTCCTGTTTGCTGGATTCACACACACACGAAAAGAAAAAAAAAAAGTGCACATGGCGTGTAGGAGGCATCAGAAAATGTGCGCGGTTATGTTGTTACCTAGGGGCAGAGCGCTCTCCAACACACCCACACTGGAATTTTCTTTTTGTGCCGGGCCAACCGGAGCAGCGATCGACGCATCCGCAGCCAAAAACCCATCTGTTGTGTCGAGCCTGCAGGATTCACCGACACCTTCCACGCCTTCTCCGCTGTAAATAGCTCAGACAGGAATGATAGGCATAAAAATAACAAAAATGAAAACAATAATTGAGTTTTTTTTTTTTATCATTCTGTCGAGGAAGCGGCAACGACTCCCTCAGAATTGGACAATGAAGAATCATGTATCTCGTCAGCACTGCGTTGTTTTGTTTTTTCTCTGTACTGGCTTCTTGTTTCCTCTCCAACTGTGTGTTTGAAATAGCGACTGGAAGTGGGGTCTTGTCATGTTTAGCGAGCGCTGCGATGTGATTGTACATATCATACCCGTGTGGTCTTCTGTTGAGGAGGAGCTGGGAGGGAGGCGGGGCTGCTCTCTACAGACACTAAGAAGGACTGTTATAAAGAATGAACTGCATATTTATTTTTTAATTTCCACATTTAAATTATTTATGCAACCTTTTGTAGTTAAATGATAGCCAATTATTGTCATATAGTATGATAGAGACTTTGGAAGTGAGAAACTGTACAGTACATGAATAAAGTAAAGGCAGATATATTTGAAAGAGCTTGTTTGGCGTCATTTATATTTGTTGCTGATTACTCATTACTAGCAGTGTGTAAAGAGTTGGCTTTAAACCTACTGTATTGTAGTTACATGCAGATATAAATGCATTTGTGAGCTCCTCCTGTGGGAAGCTGACATTTTGAGGGTCAAATAGTTCATTTCTGCACCGATTTGTGCTTTTTGTGCATCATTTTATGGTGGAAATGTCTTTATATAAGCAACAAAAACAAACACAGCAGGTGACAATTCAGAATATAATGAAATATATATGGGTGTAATTCCATTTTCCACATCAGACTGAGTGGTTTTATGAGCTCATAGTTCATATTTAAAGAGTAAAAGACTGCACTAAGGAAAAAAAACTCACTTTTATTTATCTCTTTGACGCTCTACATCTATGCTGGTATTATAAACGGCGCTCATGGCAGGTTGTTTCATTATTTAATCGCTTGACTATTGCACATATTTGCAGTTTAATTCTTATCAAAAACATTTCAGACGTCCACAATGTTTTCATCCAGGACAGATGACGTCACTTTTACCTCGTTACTGATATCTGCATCTGAATTATGACTGAAGTCTGACTGTAAGCTGCAATTATAGCTTCAGCTCAAGACATCTTAGAAATCAAGTTTGAACTGGTCACAATGACGTAGATATCGCTGCTCGGTCAAAACGTAATTACTGATATGCAGAATGACAGTTTTGACTTGGAGAAATCTGCGCTAGCGTCAGAAGCTAATGTGAGTCGAAGGCAGACGGAACTTTTTAATGTGTCATGTAAGAGAAGCCTGAGGCCAAAGTTCTAATAAGTTTCAGCTCCAAGTCTCTGATGAACAAAGCTTTCAATTTCACTGCATTTCTAACCGTCTTCACCACCACAAGACATTATTTATTCGGCTTTAATAGACCAACATCCACCAGAAAGCCTCACATGAGCAGCATCAAGCCCAACAGCTCCATGTTTGGGATGTCTGACGCTATTACTGCTGCTTTGACTGATCAGAATGACGCCGGTGAAAATCTGTAATTTTAATTCTGGTCAGATTCAGCTTGTAAATATTAACAAAAAGCTTGCCACAGGTACTTGGAGAGTGCAGACCTCTGTCAAGGCCAATAGTCCCAGCTTGCATTTATAAAGAAACTGATCTGTATCCTCTCCAAAACTTTAATGGGTTCCTCCTTGAGCCGCGCTTCACCTTTCTGCCAAGTTTTATAAAATTCAGCAAAGCTTTTGTTTAGCCCTGCCGACAGACCAAAAGACCAGAAACAACATCGGGAACATGACCGAGGTAAAAACAGTCCTGAGAGCGTAAACGAACGGTGGAGAGCGCGGTCCTCCACCAATGGCGAATAAGCGCTATCTCGCAGTGTTTAAAGAAAGCGATTCAGATCTGCACCGAAACTTTATGGGTTCCTCATTTCCTCTACTCGTCCGCCAAGTTTCAGGAAATTCATCCTCGTGGTTTAATCCTGCAGACGGACAAACAAACGGCACCGAGAACAAAACATCCACAGAGGTTCCGCCTCATTGCCGGAGGTAATCAATGCAGCAAAACACAGGTGTAACAGCGTCAACTAGAAGTCTGCTGATGTCGTGCAACTTTTAAAAAAGGTAGTTCAGATCCACACCTCATGGGTTCTTCCTTTGGCCGTGCTGCATCTTTTCGCCAAGTTTCATGTAATTTGACCAGAAAGTTTTTGTGCAATCCTGCTGACAGACAAAAGGCAAAATAAACATTACATCCGTGGAGGATTCACCTCCTTGGTGGAGCTAAATAAATACTGAGAAAAACATAACTAACAGGACACTCTGAGAGAACAGACCTCCATCGAGGCCCACAATCCTGCCTTGTAGCTTGCAAGAAAGAAAGAAAGTTAACCAGTTTTGCATCAAAATGTCATTGGTCTTCCTCGGACCATGCTCTCCTTTGACACCAAGATTCATGAACATCGGTCGGGTAGTTTTTGCGTCATCTTGCGGACAAACGAAATGAAAACATTACCTCTGCTTCCTTGACAGACATAAATGTCTTCACAGGAGAAAGTATAAGTGTTGGTACATAGCATACAAACACAAATGCTTCATATGTCCTTAAATCTGTAACTATACGATGTACAATAAGTTATTCAGTGTTTTTATTGTGGTTATAAATGCCACATACTGGAGCTTACAGTGAAGTGTTGCAGTGTTGCTTTAAGTGTTCAGGCGTCGATGTCTGTGCAGAGAAATGAGGCTGTTAGGAAGTTGAGGTTCACCACTGTTTGTCTGCACGGCTCTGCAAAAGGAAGAAGAATCCTCTCTCTTGACATCTCAGTCACCAACATTTCTTTGTTTATGAGGCTGCAAATAACCCTCCATTCCCGTCCGCCTCTCCTCCCTCGAGGCCCGAAGCTCGATGCACCGTGAAAGTCCCGAGTTTCGTTGTTATATCTGGAGCTCGCCAGCGCTCACTGAAACTTTGGACTTGTGCAATCCGGGCACTAAAAAGCGGCTTAATGAGGTATTTACTTTTAATTACCGGGACAAGAAGCGCCTTAAATGGCCAAATAAACCGGCGTGCAAACACAAACAGAAAAATCACTGTGGTAACTGTGACTGAGGGCTTGTTCCGAGTCGTGCCAACGCAGAAACAGTAGATATTAAATTTCACTACATCATCTATAATGTGCAGTCATTATGTCATTTTCAGGCGCTGTTTTCCAAGACAGAGCAGACATGCCATGCTTTTACTCAGGCAACCAGCGTGGAACAAGTTTCCCCAGAAATTCAATCACACGTCCTTAAGAGCGAACGGTACCGAAATATATTGATGCTGACAAAGCATCTGTGTGCAAAAAAACCACGACCCACGAGTGACCCTTCACGGACCGGAGGGAATAACGAGGAGCCGAGCGCGATCGACTCCCAACAAACAAGTCCACGACACTTCGTTTAGGCCTCGAGTGTCATCAATGGAGGGTTGGATACCAGGTGCAGGAGTCCCTGAGGATCCCTCCTCTGTTACAAGTGCAAGAAACAGGATTCAATTAGGCGGCAAGAGCGAACAAACAGTTCTCAGATGAGTCATGGTCTCTATAAGGAATATTTATAGACCTGACATACAGGCCGCGATAAATGATTACTGGCTTCCTTTGTCCGAATGTGGGCGAAGAAATGATAGGATTGCAGGGGGAGCAGAGCTTCAGCGAACTCTCTGTTATCTTTCAACTGACAGTTTCTACCAGATAATCACAGTTTCCCAGCAAAAACGCCGCTGCAGCGTGATAATCAACCCGTCTCCCATCGCGCCACGTCCTCAGTCTTAACTTTTTAGCGACAGCCGAGACGCTGCCTTCCCAGACGCATATTTTGGGTCCCGCTTTGAACTCGGAAAAAGGCAAAATATCTACTTTCAGCTCTGCGCAGTGCAATGAAAACTTCTTGTTTATCACAAAGTTGTCTTGAAAGCAGCCACTTGAGCGTCTTAGACACTGTCAACACAAGGCCTCACTGATGTGCTGCCAAATGCACAAGAGACAGTCAAATAAAATAGATTGTATATCATGTGCAAATAAAGAGAGATGCTCGACTGGTGCTTGTTTTTGCCAGTGGAATCCATCTTACAAAAGCAAGCAAGCTTCTGCTGTTGACTGCAAACAGAACGAGTGGAAACTGAGGTACATCCATAGCATGTGAGCAGCTTTCTCTCACATGCCAGCAGCTAAAACACATAAAAAGTGTTGGGTTTCTGGTCAGCTGCAATCCAGTGTTTCAGGCTGCCCGAGATGGAATATATTTTCCTTCGTCGTACAGCACATAATACCCCGACTCTCAGTAAAGACTACATTAAAATGCCTCTACACCCCAGTAGTTTTACCTCCAGGCCTTGCAGTCAAACTTTTCCAGGAGCGGATATTATTGCTCCGGTCAAACACATGTGGACGATGACGGATGTACTCGGAGACGGATGTTTGTGCTCCACCAACCACTCCCTTATCAGGTCATGAGCGCTAATAGCTTATAACAAATGGAAACCAGAAGAGACGTCTGGCTGCCTAAAGGAATGAGGAAAGCACAACTAATTCTGTGTTCTTCTGCGGCGATCCAGGCCTTTTGGAAGGTGGACATTCGTAAGCTGAGAGTGTAATTCTCAGCAGGGAGGGAAGAGGAGAAGCCGGGGTCAGGGCGGAGACCGAAGACGAACTCCGATCCTGCATCCAGACGGCATCTTAAGTAGGGAACGATATGGGTTGATCAGGGCAGATACCAATGCTGATCATTAGTCACTGAGAAAGACAAATAACATTTTGAACTGATATACAGTAAATATGAACAACATTTAATAGCAGGGAACCTGTCATTTATAACTAGACTTCTTCATTATCAAGGCAGCTCCCAACAAGAGAATCATTCCACCTCAGTTCACCAAATTTTACAAACATTCACGCTTCATCATCTTGTATTTGTCTAATTATTTTCTGTGCATGTTATTAACTAAAGCGTATGAAATGTGGGGTCATGGGTAAGAATAGTGTTTGAAAAGTCTTAAGGGGGTTGATTTTTGCACCAATCTGTGGAGCAGTGCTGATATTGGTCATGAATGCAAAAAAACACAATCATTTTAAAATACTTTTTTCATAACCTAGGCCTCTCACTGGCACTGTTCTCTACATTTGTAAAGCTCCTATTAGTTCTAATAACGAGATAAAAATTCAGCCTCCTAGGGTGAATAACAAAGGATTTATCGTTGGTCGAATACCGGAATAGAAAAAAACATGGACAGTTTTTTGACCAAATTTGCACCATTGTATAATTGGTGTCTAATACATTATCACAGCAGTGTTGCACCATTGAAAACTACATGTAAATACCAATGGGTCTGCCAAATTTCAGGCCTCTAGCTTCATTACTTCTGAAGTTATGGCTCTTCAAACATTGGTCCACAGATTGGTGTAAAGAAAATGGCGCAAAAATCAACGTGACCCCACCTTCTCTACGAATTTTGACGTCAGAATAATTCCTGATTGATGGATTGATTTGAGACTGAGCAGTTTGTCTTCTGCAGTTCTGTTGTTCATTTCTGTCTTTTTCATATTTCTCTATCACTTGTATGAGCCACTGCCATCATTGTTTTCCAGACTCTATTTCGGGGTAATCTGTAACTTAGCCGCTAGCCGTTAGTGAATTAGCTGTTAGTAAATTCTCAGCAGGGAATTTCTGTTTCTTTTTCAGTTTGTTGTATCTCTGCTAAGGAGACATTTCTGAGACCACAGAGTGACTACAGACAGAAAAGCAGCTGCATCAGACCTACAGCAGTGCATTTAATTTAGCCGTAATCGACCAAACGTCGGCTACGATAATCGGCCAGGTCGATAATCGGCCTATCTTAACGAAGTGAATCACATTGATGTAGGAAGTCGAAGAAGTCGATGACACTTTCCTTAAGAGATGGACAGAAGCTCCACATGGGTCGGGGGCTTCCAGTGAGCCGTGTAAGCCTCGTTCTGTCAGCCGAGTCCAGGCATGTGGAGCGGCGAGCCAAGCATATGTGCTCAGGACAACAGGAGGTGCGGAGGATAGGAAACAGGGCTGTCAACAAACAATTCTAAACAACCACAGCGAGCCCCAAGGTTCTGCAGGCAGGACGCACTTCCTCGCTTTAATCACCGCCTTATGGACTCGGCGTCTCCGCGGAAAAATATTAATCCAGTGCCATATTTTTAGCAAATCAGCTATTTACACTGCGGAATAAAAACCCACCGTGTGTTTCGCTTGCGGAAGTTCACCTGCAAACTTTTCAGATGCTAAAAAAAATCAAAGCCTACATGTATCCTGTGTTACTGGAGGGGCACGAAAAGGTCGACGCAACACATGTAGTTTTAAGAGTTTACACAACCTGTCACTCGGTAATTGCTCGAGGTCAATGGATGTGAAGGCTCGAGGGGGGAAAAGCTGTCATAAAGTAAGGTCAGTTCCTCCACGCACAAGCAATTAAAATGTCTCTTTGCATTTGACGTGCTGCAAAAAAAAAAAGTCGTGTTCAACAGAGAAGCTGCAAATCGTCATTCAGGAATGCAGCAGGGGGATTGACAGGAATGCAAGTTCAGGCATTTGTTGTGTAATTTTTAGCGACGTCTCTGTGAAATTAACCTCATGATTAAAGTCAGGATTAATGATTACATCCTGACTTACCAGCTGAGTAAATGCAAAAGTGACGAGGAGCTGAGTTTATGTAACAACGCGTCGGCAGAAATCTCAGATAAATCATGCTAACGATTAACAACGACAACTGACAGCTATGATGTTGAAAAGCTAAAATATGTGCCGTAAATAAAGTTCTTAGAGGCCTGGAGGCTCAGGATTTGTCACAATTATGTTTTTAGAAAAGCTGGACTGAATTATTGCCCAGTGTGAAGTCATGCTTATATAACGACAAAACTAAAAATAATGGTGGAAAATTCACACAAAACAAATAATAACAGCATTTCAGAGTATAAAAGAATCAGCGGCAGTGTTCCCGAAACAGCTTCTTTTTGATGTGTTTTGCTGAAACTCGTGAAATTTGCACGTAACTCTGGCTGACTTTTAGTTTTACTTTGCTGTTTTGGAAACTATGAAACCTGATTATAGAAAATACTTCATACGGATACGTTTTTGCTGAACTTTGTGTCTCCCAAGATTTCAGTTTTTCTAAATAAATGCTGCGAAATGACTCAGACTATCAATTTTATGCATTTTTACGCAGAGTTAATTCACTGTTAGATGTGCAGTGCATCACTACTGCCACTAGGGGGACTCTCATTTAAGAGCAGTATCAAAAGGCGTGATTTGATGATATCGTAAAGTAGCATCACAGGAGTCGTGGTTTTAATCAACACTGCTGATGAAAATCAAGTCATGGGTGAGAAAACGTGTTAAAAGTCTTATTCACGTTACATTTAGTCACGTACGTTCACGTTACATCATTTAATTCTCGTGAAACAGCTGCAAGTAATGTTAGCTAAGGTAGCTAACTGTCAACTTACAGTTAGTGTAGCTAACGTTATGTGGTGGACTGCTTTCAAACATTCACACTTAGATAACTGTGATTCGTGATGAGTGAGAAATACGAATGATAGTGAGAAAAATGACGAAAAGTGTCGACAACGCAGCTAAAAGCATCGCAGCTGAATACAATGTCGGATTTCAGGCTTAAACATTGTTGAAATGTTATTGTAGCAGATGGAACATGAAATGTAAATTTTTTCATATTTGTACACTTACACTGTTGTGTGACTGTAAATTTTTGTAGAAATTGTCCGTCATAAGTAATTTATTTACGTTTTCGAATTAAATACTTGCAACTTTTGGCGGCCATTTTGGCACAAGCATCGCGGAAAAAACTCTATTTATGTATCCAGCTCCTTTAATAAACTTGTGAAGAAGTATATCATGGTGGCTAGTCTATTTTAATAAAACTAATTTCACGGCTTATTCAAGGGAAAAAAATTCTGTTTTTTTTTTTTTTACAGGTGTTTTTACAATCTCAAACACTTTCATACAAATCAGAAAGTCAGTAATTTTTTGGGAAACTTACAAAGCAGAAGTTTTATTGCAGTTTTTGTTTGCAGTATTGCTAATGTTAGCTAACACGTTTAGCCTGCGTTGACAAAACCGTTATCGTAAACTGTTGCACACCTAAGTTAATATACACGCTGTAGAATAACGGAATGATTTGTTTATTTATTTATTTATTTAATTAATTAAAACAACAACAACAACAACAAAGTTATCTAAAATTAAGGCTACAGTAAGTATTTTAATAACGAAGAATTACTGTATGTTTATGAAACAGTTCATTTCTGTTATTTTACAGTATTTTGGGGGATGAGCTGCTGGAATATTAGTTTTTTTTAACCTGTTTTTAAACAGTGTAATCATGTATATATACGACATTAAGGAGTGTTATTAAAAATGATCTAAATAACAATAAAATTTCCTTTTCAAAAAAACCAAATCTGAATTTAAAAGACTGTTAAAATACTTTTGCAGACTTCTTGAAATTCACAATAAAATCTTAATTAAGTTTAAAACTGTTAATTTATTTGTAAAATTAGATGTAATTTGTGACGATTAACAAAAAAAACGTGTTGGTTCTGTAATTTTACACACTTTTGTTTGTTAAATGAGCAAAGGTTTGTATAAATACACAAGTTTTAACGACACAAATCCGTTTCTATCAGTGTGTCATACGTAGAAAACAACAACAATCACATCTGTTTATCTGTCATTGCATGTAAACACTAATAAAACGTCAGTTTTCATTGCAGGGAAACTTTCAGGATCCTTCACACGCCTGAAATATCACATGGAAACCTAAACCCGCTGGTCTCCCAGAGCTCTTGAACCGAAGCGGGTTTTCCAGTCGACCTTTCCTGCAAAATAAAACGAGCAGTTGAAGCCGAGATCCTTTGCGAGTGCAGAGAAACAATCAGATGTGACTCTCAAACAGGAGCAGAGTCTTGGCGTGGGTGGCGAACATGGCATGTCGGCGATTACGCAGCCCATGAGGAACAGATTTACGACAGGCAGTAGTCGGCCTCTAAACAGAAACTTTTACAGAAAATTAATACTGAGAGTGAATCAAAACCAATTTTCTTGATGTCATCGTCGCTAACCGCAGGCCTGACGACGGATCCATCCCTCCCTGGAACCTCCCTTTCCTTCGGGCTCGTAAATTTTTAGGGGCACTTGCAGCTGATTCCGATCTTGACAGCGGCGGCGTCTTTGTCCCGTTTGGGTTGAGCTAATATCGGCGCTGGTATCGCGGCCCGTCGTGTAAAAGCAGAACGCGCTGAGGAGTAAACAGTGGCGTACTCTGCTTCCCAGATCAACAAACTGCAGCTTTTCTTCTCCCTGCAGGCTTCATGGCTTCTTCCACAGACATGCTGGTGCCTTTGAGCTTGTTTGTATGTTTGTGGAGGTTATACAGCGTCGCATCTTTCACCATAAACTCCACGATCGTAATAATAATCTCGCCCCACATGGAAGCTGTTTTATTCCAGAGGCCTGCTGCTGATTAATCAGGCGTCAGCTCCTTTTCTTTTCTTTTTTTTCCCCGAACTTTATTCTGACCCCTTTGGACCGGCTCGATGCAATCAGCTCCAAGTGCAGTGGTAATTGTTTCCTATCCGATGGTGCTCGGCCCAGGAGAGGCCGATATCTGCAGGATCTGCCCCGGCTTAAGGAGAGTTTAAGATCAGGATCCATTCAGCGCTCCGGTCCCTTATCAGATGTCAAAGAGCCTCTGGAGCTGCGATTTCGTGACCCGAGCTGCAGAGAAGGTTCCTGGAAGTTTCCCTGCAGTAGAACCTGGCGTCTATAACATATAAAAACAATAATATGTATACGTATTGGTAGATAAATAGATGTCATACACTGATGAAAACACGTTTTTGTTGTTAAAACTTGTGTATTTATACGAAACGTTGCTCATTTAACAACCAAATGTGTGTAAAGCTACAGAACCAGTACGTATTTTTTTGCCAATTGCTACGTATTGCATCTAATTTTACAAATATATTTCCAGTTTTAAACTTAATTAAAATTCAATTGTAAGTTTCAATAAGTTTGTGAATGTATTTTACCAATATTTTAAAGTCTATTAAAAGTTTTATTAACGTTTAAATGACTACACTTGTGGAAAAAAAGCCTAAAAAAATGTAATAATCCGGCAGCTCAGCCTCCAAAATACTGTCAAAGAAACAGAAATGAACAGTTTTGTAAAAATCTAGTAATTTTTCATGATTGAAATACATTTTGTTTTCTTAGTTTTACATGAAATCATTTGTTTTTTGTATTTTTTTGTGGCTTTTCAGTGTTTAATGAAGGATTTTTGAAAGCTTAAAATCAGTGAAAGTTACAAATCCAAGAGTTTGATCGACTAAATAAGAGCAAATACTTGAAAAATTATGCATTTTAACAGTCTTTTTAAATCAGTTTGTTTTGTTTTATTGTTATCCAAATGAATTTCAATAACACTTTGCAACATGAAACAACATGAGTACACTGTTTAGACTAAAAATAAAAAAATCGGTAATATTCCAGCAGGTGGCCCCGAAATACTGTAAAATAACAGTAAATGTCTGTTTAAGAAAAACACTGCAGGTTTTCATC
This sequence comes from Stegastes partitus, assembly GCF_000690725.1. Taxonomy (NCBI): domain Eukaryota; kingdom Metazoa; phylum Chordata; class Actinopteri; family Pomacentridae; genus Stegastes; species Stegastes partitus. The sequence continues at coordinate 63,047 of NW_007578947.1, read as the reverse complement.
AGTAAAATAGTTTTTCT
>NW_007578947.1:43603-62255 GCF_000690725.1 Stegastes partitus | reverse complement strand
GTTACTGACGGCTGGGCTCGTCCATCTGAATCTGCCTCCAGCTTTCTTCTCATGGAAAAGGTTCTTCTGTGGGAACTGTGTGGTGTGAGAGCGGTCCGGATGCGGGGCGTGGGCACTTTTATTGATGCTCCGACAGCTCCGGCTAATTGTTCGTAGAATATGACAAAGTGTCTCTTTGGTGACTCACAGGCCGCCATCTGCCGAGACGGTTTCTCTTCTTTTTTTTTTTCCATTTCCAACTCGAAGCGTTTGCATCATCTCCAGATCCTCGCCCAGGCCAGAAAATGAACTCGTGATTTATGTGAACTGATGCGTCGCGAACAAAAGGCGACGGATTCTCTCTTTGCTCTTCCGTCCGGGCCGAGTTCACGTGTTATTGGTGGAGGTCGCCGCCTTAGTCAGCAGATCCCAACCCTGCATGTTTTCTTACCTCCACGGGATCGACGGGGACGAGCTGATCCAAGCAGCAGATGCCTCCGAGGCCCGTCTGTGGAGGAACACAGATAATTAAAGGCAGAGTGAAGCCGTCTGAACTACTGTGTATGATGTGTCGATCATTAAACGCCAAAAATCTGCACTTTGAAGCGAAAGCCGCAGCGTGTCATTGGCTTTGGAGGGAAACTTGCACCGATTTGCCAGCAGAAGTTTTCACTCTAATGGTTTAGAAAAACACTCTTCAACGTCAAACTATACATGACTGCACTGTAAAAAGAGAAGAAGAAGAAGCTCCTACCCAAAAAATATGGTTTATTAATTGAATTTTTTTTTTTTTTAAAAAATGAAGAAAGTCAGCAGTCATTTTCCATATTTAAAAATACATTTTCTAGAGACAACTTGTATTGTTTTTATAAAAAAGATTATTGTTTTTTTTATTTCACGAAACATGTTAAACGTGTAAAAACAATGAAAATTGCCTTTAGTGTATAATAATTTGTTTATTTTTTTGCAATCATAGATGAACATATTGCAGTGCTTTTTAATAACCGCTTTTCAACTTTAACTGAGACATTATAGATAAATAAAGGTTCAAAAAAATATTAGCATTAACCAAAAACCATCTCATAAAAACACAATTATCCATTACTTTAATACATTTTCTAGAGATAATGTGCATTTTAATGTTAATGTTAAATGGCAGATAAAAAATAATAGATATGATTTAAAAAGTTGTGTTTTGACTGATTGCTAGTGCTTCTAGACATTATGTAAATATATATATATATATATATATATATATATATTTATTTATTTTTTTTCTAGGGGGCTGCAGGGTGGCGCATTTGGTTAGCACTGTTGCCTCGCAGCAAGAAGGTTGCCGGTTCGCACTGGGATCTTTCTGCGTGGAGTCTCCATGTTCTCCCCGTGCAGCGTGGGTTCTCTCCGGGTTCTCCGACTTCCTCCCACACAGTCCAGAAACATGTTGAGGTTAATTGGTGATTCTAAATTGTCCGTAGGTGTGAATGTGAGTGTGCTTGGTTGTCTGTCTCTAAGTGTAGCCCTGTGATAGACTGGTTACCTGTCCAGGTGAACCTGCCTTCACTCTAAGTCAGCTGGGATAGACTCCAGCCCCCCATGACCCTAGTGAGGACTAAGCGGTGTATAGATGATGGATGGATGGATTTTTTTCTAGGTCGTCCTCAGACGAGCCCTCCATCGTTGCTTCCAGTCGTCCAGATTCTCCAGACATCTGCTCAGTTCGTTGGTACTTTGAGCTCCTGCGTCCTTCTTGAGTACGTCCACATACGTTAGCGTGGGACGTCCTCGTGATCGATGCCCATGTGTCGGTTCCCACAGCACCAGTTTGCTGGCTGGCAGCTCTCCATGCCTTTGACAGTGTCCTGCTGGTCTCATCTTCCCTCATACAGGATCCTGTTGGTTCTGTGCGTGCTCTTGCTGATGTTAAACACTGCCACACATTATATGTTTCTGTAAATATACAAGATATCTTATGTAAAATGACAAAACCAATACTTCATGTTCTTTGAATTGACATGAATTTATATCTAATTTTAGAAATATGTTTACAGTCAGTACGTTAAAATAATATGGTTTCATTTACAGACTAAAAACTAGAAATATGATGGAATTATGCTCATTTTGTTTGTTATTCTTATTTAAATGAGTTTGAGGAACACATCAAACATCAAATGACAGATGACCACACTGTCAAACAAACAGTTAAAACACCAGTAATGAGGCTAAAACACACCGTAAATCAACAGAAAACAACCTTTTCTAAAAATAGAGACATTTTTGTGCCAAAAATACATTTTTAAGAGATTATGTGTATTTATTTATTTATTAAATTTCCTTTTAATAAAGAACATTTTAAAGTGTAAAAACAACAAAAAATGTTATTTCTTTTATTATATAATACTAGTAGGTATTATTTTTATTTTATTTAAATGAGCTATTGCTCATTTAACAAACAAATGTTGGCAAAAATACAGTTAAATGTCACAAACTGCTTCTAATTTTAGAAATGCATTTATGGTTTTAAACTTCTTTTACTAAATAAAAATTTTACAGTTGCATTTGCTAAATAAAAAGTTAATATTTGTGACAATACAATGAATTTGTTAATGTGTTCATGTGGAAAAATGCATTTTCTATTTTTAAAAAATGTGCAAGTCAAAGGCTTATAAAGTTATCTTAGACGTGTAAATTCAACGTCTATTTTTGTCATTTTACTGATATTTTGTGGATTTGAAAAATACATGAAGAAGGCTGCAAAATGAAAAGAAAAAACCGCTTTAAGATCACATTTCTTACAGTGTACCGGACAGCGAAGCCAGACCGTCTTCTATAAAAACTACATCAGTAGATCTGAGGTTTTTACGACATGATCGACTATATTTTGCGGCGCTTGGCAGAACCCGAGCGCCTTCAGATACACTGCGAGCAATAAATAAGGGCCAATTGCTGTTGTGTCGACAGTTAATCACCCGCACAGACACCGAGTTTTCCCTCCGATCGCCGCCACATGAATGATGTGTGCTGGACGGCGATGAGACGCTCGTGGAAGCGCCCGACTGGAACTAAAAGACGGAACACATGAACAATTCCAGTCATACTTGTCTGATTGGCTTGAAGTGTTTTGTAATCTTAAACGCCGCGATGTTGAAAACAAAACTCGCTCTTGTGTGAAAGGAATTCCAGAAGTGGAGCCACTTGTGCCGCACTATTGTTCAGTCCTTCAAAGTCGTAAAGCCTTGCTGGAGTCCAGACCTTCTTCAGGGCTGAAGCTGCTCTGGTCTCAGCTTGAGGCCACCCAGGACTCTGCAGCTCCAAACATCGGCCAGAACTATGTGGACAACCCTCGACCTCTCAACTGTTTGAGTTAGATCCCGTAGCTCCAATTAAGAGGAGCCCTAACGCTGCAGAAAACAGTGATGCTGAGCTTCCAGCTTTGTGAAAACAGTCTGGAGAAGCACTCCTTTGGGATCTTCTGGTGAAGTCCACGTCGCTCAACTCTCAAATCTGATCTCACTAATGTGGCTGAACGACAAAGTGTTGTGGAAACCCTTATGAGATGAGAAAATGGCAAATTTGGCTGCAAATTAAATGTCTTTTAATGGAATGCATGAATTCATTCAATACTGTCGCTGTTTCCATGTTGATGAGGAATTTAAGCAAACTTGAGAAATGTTGCACGAAAAGAAGAAAAAATGTGAATCCAGCTTCTTTCCATTCGCTGCTTTGGACGGACCAATGGTTGCCAATATAAACAATATATTTACAGGATAAAACTCTGCTAAATGTAAAGTTTGGAAATGAAAGAAACGATTCGCAGACAGAATCAGTAGCTGTGTTTTAATGTTCCATCGAATTTTCAGGTGAAATCGAAGTGAACTTTGGAAATTTAGCATAAAAAGATGGAAAACAAACATGAAAATGAGGCTTTTTTTCCCCATTAACTACTTTGGAGAACCACTACACTGCCCAGTAGGTGGCGCTGTATTCTACACTGTGCATGGCTGCGATAAACAGTGTAGAAGAAGTAGAGGTCATGACCTGGAAGCAAAACCAGTTGGCAACAAAAAAAACAAAACCTTGAAGACAACAAGCAACAAGAAAAACCAGCCACCTCGGACGTCTACCGAGAGAAACATGGAGGGAAGTCTTCAGGAGTTGCTTTGAGTCAAGTAAGTGTTGATTCCTCTTTCATGTCGGCTGGTTCTGTTCATGTCTCATGTTGTCCAGAGAAAACAGAAACAGCTCATTAGTCATTTAAGTTAATGGTTCAATATGAAGCAAATCAAGGCCAGTGTTATACTGGTGAAGTCTACATTTCGTAAATCCAAGTGCAGCCCATAATTTCTATGCAGTCAGTCTGCATGCTGACGACGCTTCAGGGGAGGTAGTTTTCAAGCATTTAAAAAACTGTACTGTGAATATTTGGAATAAGGTCAATGTGCATGGAAACAGTCAGATTGTGTAGTCTTATTGATGTTTTTGGGTATTTAAAAACATATGAAATCAATCTGTAAAATTAAAAGGACAAAATGATTAAAATCAGGAGACTAGAAAGTAGCACAAAAAGAATAACTACGTATCTGTGGTGCCTTTACATAACAATATATATAAGAGTACAATAACCACCTCAAGTGAGTGTAAAAACTTGAAAGTTGGGAAAATTTCCACCAGTTCAGCCGTTTCTAACCTTTTCTGATGTGATACTTCCAACGGGTTGAACTGTCAAAGTAGAGTCCATCCGTAACATCCTGAGGAGTCTGAGGGACAACATTCAGTATAAACGGAAACGATGGCATGTGGATGCTCTCATGAGTTTTTTTTAGCGACCACAACACGATCGATGCGTCCCACCTGCCCTCCTTATCAGATTCAGCTCCCTGAGACCACTTCCTGTTACCCCAGAGTGACTTTAGATCATAGCATCATAGACATGTTAACAGAACTGGAGTGTTAGAAATGTTGCAGGAGCACCCAGTCTGGAAACTTTTGATCCCACTTTCTACAGTAGTTGACCAAGAAGCAGTCCATGACTGTCCAAGTATTTAGAATTAATGTTCAGCTCCGTACCTTTNACCACAACACGATCGATGCGTCCCACCTGCCCTACTTATCAGATTCAGCTCCCTGAGACCACTTCCTGTTACCCCAGAGTGACTTTAAATCATAGCATCATAGACATGTTGCAGGAGCACCCAGTCTGGAAACTTTTGATCCCATTTTCTACAGTAGTTGACCAACAAGCAGTCCATGACTGTCCATGTATTTAGAATTAATGTTCAGCTCCGTACCTTTGCTGTCAACCAGATACCCACTGCAAGAAAACCTCCAACAACTCCTCCAGAACTCTGGATCAGCAGCCTGCGGACAGTCATAAACATGATGTGAAGAGCAGACCAGCTCGGGATGGTTCGGAGATCCAGCCTCCATCACAAATGGTGCTGGGCATGTTTACCTACCTGGACCTCTAGTGAGCATTACAAGTGTTGCAGGAGCGCTGGGAGCAGAGTGTCGCTGCACAAGGAGACTACTTTGACAGGGCTGTTGGCCAAATTTATATGAAGTACAATTTTTTATATTTATGGGCCCAATCTTGGAGCTTTTTGACCACATTTTCTACAGTAGTTGACCAAGAAGCAGTCCATAACTGTCCAAGTATTTAGAATTAATGTTCAGCTCCATATCTTTGCTATCAACCAGATACCCACTGCAAAAAAACATCCAACAACTCCTCCAGAGCTCTGGAGCTTGCGGACGGCTGATGAACATGATTGGAAGACCAGACCGGCTCAGGATGGTTTGGAGATCCAGCACCCATCACAAATGGTGCTGGGCATGTTTACCTATCTGGACTAGAAGTGTTGCAGGAGCACTTGAAGCCGTGTAGTTGCAGCACAAGGCGACTACTTTGTCAGGGCTGTTGGCCAAATTTAAATTAAGCACATTTTGCAATATTTATAGGCCCAATCTTGGAGCCTTTTTTTAATCAGATATTCTACAGTAGTTGACCAAGAAGCAGTCCATGACTGTCCAAGTATTTAGAATTAATGTTCAGCTCCATATCTTTGCTATCAACCAGATACCCATTGCAAAAAAAACATCCAACAACTCTTCCAGAACTCTGGAGCTTGTGGACGGCTGATGAACATGATGTGAAGAGCAGACCGGCTCAGGATGGTTCTGGTGGTCTGCCTCGCTTCCACCTCTGGAATGTCCATATTACAAACCGTGATCACTTCCCATCTCCGCAAGAATTGTTACAAGTGTGTAGTTCATTTCAATGTCAGATGTCTTCTTCTTCTTCTTTTTTTTTTTCCTTTCTTTGCCTCCTTTTTCCCGTCCACCATGTAAACGCATTCGCTGCGCCGTGTGCGGACAGAGCGCCTTTCTGCTCCCATAAATAAGGCCGAGGTAGGCTCCAGCCTGTTTCATCCATCACCGGAGCCGGAGCTGTGTTTGTGGAGCAGGAGGGAGCGAAAGGGGGCCGGATTCGTCCATGTTCCCAGCAGCCGTCCCCCCTGTGGGAACTTCACGCAGCCATTAAACACCTCATGGCAGCCCGTTAGCTATCGGGCCAGCTGAAGCGAAGAGAGAACCGCCGTCCCACAAGCTCCCCCGGCGTCCCCGCGGACATGTCAACAGGTTTTTCATTTAAAGTTTTAGTGCACATCTCGGGCACATAAGTCTGCTGATATAGGGGGAAATGGAGGCGCATACATCTTCGGTCTTGCGGGGAGTCGCGCGGGTGTTAATGTAGGACGTGAAATACAGCGAGAGCTAAAAGCGATGTCTTAATTTGCGAACAGAAACAATCGAGTTGTCAATGAGGGTTTGTTTTCAGGAGAATCACATTAATAATAACAAGAAAGCTTTTTAGAGGAATAGTCGCACAGCTGGGAGGACTTTGGGAGCAGGTGTTTGTTCGATTTTTCATCTTTAAACGCAGCACGACAGCTTTTAGAGATCAATCTGGAGTTGCATAACGATCCTTTTTTCAAACATTAAATAAAAGCCCCCTTGATTGCATAATCGGCGGTTTCTGTCCGACCCCGTTTTTTCTTGTTCTTGACTGTAAAGTCGTCTCAGAATCCATGGCGACCGGGATCCATCGGTAAACACAGATGACTTCGGGGTTGTCGGACAAACCTTGCAGTTTGATTCTAAGGGGATGCGACGGAGTCTAACGCGGCCTTAAATCACGACTGGGAGCGAAACAAAGCTTTTGTTTTTTACGAGGGAACAAAACGCAGGTGTTGAATCTGACAGCCGCAGATTCCCAAGCTTTTTAAATTCGTGCATCTGGACTAATAAAGCCTCGATATTTCTAAAGAGAGCGGCAGATTTGTTTGGTTGTCATCACTTTATTAAAAAGATCTACATGAAAACCAAAAGCAAACCTCTGCTCAGCGAAGTCCAGCGTTCCCCCTCCTCGGCCTGCCGTGGGAGAGCTTTTGATCCCGATTAATTAAAGGACCCTCGGTGTCTCCACGCCGGATCACTCGGGGGGGAGTCGACGGCATTGTGTTGCCGAGGAAGACTGAAGAGGTGGCGGCTCCTAAAACTCCTTAAAACCGCACTCCACATGCCGGGGATTCCTGGTGACCGCACCGCTGGGCAGAAGCAGATGCCTGATTGATGAATAGGTTCTTTTCTTCAGTGTGTTTTCTTCATCAAACAAGCTGCAACGTCTTTGAACTTTATACGACGGCGTTTTCATTGTTTGGCATCAGGTTATAAAGTTTGCACAAATACAGGATTATATCTCCATTTTTTCTTCCAGCTATCTGGCTACAGGCGTCACTTCTGGGAGCGTTTTCTGTTAAAGTCGTTCTTCATGGTGGGACTTTATTAGTGGTCACAGCTCATTAATGCTTCATAGATTAGTTTAAATATGGTTCTAAATGTAGGGGGGAAAAAAGGATTTACAGAGTGTTAAAAGAAGGAAAATAATGTAAAAAATGGTAAAATGAGATAAACCGTCATGTCCTTTGATGCTAAATGAAAGAAAAAAAATCATCACTAAGCCATAATATCACAATATTGTACATAAATCTGCTGCTCATTTATGAACAAGAGGTGATAACTGACTTAAATATGAATAAGTCATTAAGAAAGAGTAATAAACAGCAATTCTGCACTTATTAATGTTTGTAAATGTCATTAAAAATCCACTCCACACTTATAAAGGTTAAAGAAATGGTATTAATTAACGGCTTTAAACATCAGCGATGAGGGATAAACAGCAGGTTGTGCACTTATAAGTGTTAATAAGTCATCAATAAGTGTTAATAAACATCAACTCTACACCTATAAAGCTTTTTAAGGTTATAACAGTCTACAGGTATTTATGTCTGTAGTGATAGATAAGAGTAAAGTAATTGCAAGCAGCAATTATTGAGACTAATGAACATCCAATATGTAGCTATACACGTTCATAATATGCACAAGTCTTACATGTTAATAAGTCATTAATAAACCTTTATAAACATCAAGTTAAAAAGGTTAATAACTTATTAATTAGAGGTTATTAACATCCAGTCTGCAGCTACATGTTATTAATTAATAACTAATGTGTAATAAACAGTAGTTCATCATATATCTGAATATACGTCGAACTTACCCGAACAAAGGTTTATGATTCATTTACGAAAGGTTCAAAAATTCAAGTTTGCAGCGATGAATAAAGGAAAAGTCCTTAATAATGATAATAAACATCCAATATGCAGTTATGCATGTTAATAATATGCACGTGTTCATGTTAATAAGTCATTAATAAACTGTAATAAACGTCAAGTCCAAATAAACCTGCATTTGCATATTATCGACAAGTAATAAGCAACAATTCTGCAGATATTAATGTTAATAAGTCATAATTAAGTCTTAATAAACATCCAGTCCACACTTCAAAAGGTTTTTTAAATAAATTAAACGAGTTATTGGGATCATGAATGAAACAGCAACCAAGTCTGCAGATGTAAACGTCCAACAGGAATAAATGGTCAAAAAAAAAGCAAGTTAATGAACATAAAAGTTTGTATTCATGAATGTTAATAGCATGTAAACGATGTTTTAACGTCGTGTTTGTAGATTCTGCATCATTCAGGTCATAAACTTCAGCAAAAAGCAACTTCATTTGTCCGTTTTTTTGGTTCCTGAAGCTGAACTGAAATCTTTCAGAGCCAGAAACACGAGTTCTGTTGCGTTTTTACTGAAGTTCATCACAAAGTTTACAAGATTCTCACTTTTTATGGACTCAGACAGAAATGTGCACGTAAATAAGTCATTAACGGAGCGACCTTGTGATGCTGCGGCTCCCAGATGAAAAAGTTCTTAATACGTGAGTTGTGGTCCAGATGCTTGTGCAGCTCGTTCCCAGAGGGTCAGAGGTGGAACAGCGCGGCGGAGGGGGTCTTCCTAATGAACTGAAGAGCCAACGACATGATGCCGGAGGAGCATAAACACCAGCCGAGCCGACTCTTACAACCTGCAGACCACAAGCGCTCTGGTTTATTGAAAGCACTCATTAGCTGCAGCCTGGAGTCTTGTGAGCTGCTGCAGGATCCTGGAAAAGCAAAGCGTGGCTGCTGTGAGGGAGTTGGCCTGTCGCCGTGATGGACAGCCCGATTATAAAGCATCTCTCTGGGCTCCGTCGTGCAGCCTGACAGGCAGGACTCGGCCCTGGACCCCTGACAGCACCCATAAGTCTCGGCCGGGCTCCCAGGCGGCCCGTCTGCAGGTGAGCCCGGTTCCTGCAGCCCTTACATGGTCCGGATCCTCCTCCAAAGCTGAGCTCCGTCCCGGTAAGATGTTCCACAGAGGGGCTTAGAGAGCGACGCCATGTTTAGTCATCAGACAGACGGAGGATCGGATGTCACATCTGACAGCAGCAAGAAGGAAGAAGGGCAGCACGAGAGGATGAAGGAGGCAAAGATTAGAGGCAAGAAGACAAAGCTGAGAGAAAAATACAACAGAAAAACAAATTCGTATCCATGTTTACTAGAAAGTACATCCCCAGCTAGATTATGTTTGTTTCTAATCAACATGCCTTGTATTTTATTGCTTGTCAGTCAACCAGTCACACTTTTAAACCAGATTTTAAAAACCATTTTAAACTGCACTTTTTTGAAAGATTTACATTGATTCTACACATTACCCCTGTTTGGTCAAATTGCAAATAAAACAACTGGTAAAATCACAGAAGAAAAGTTTGAATTTACATGTTAATCCTGTAAAAAACAAAGAAAACAGTAAAACAGACCAAAATCGTAAATAACATCGACATCAATCATCATCATTTTTATTTCTACAAATCTGAATTTGGTGGCATTTGACTGTATTTTCACCATTTTTTAATTTTTTTTTTTAAACGCTTTTGTTAAATTACAGATAATACCAGGTAAAATCACAGAAATAAGACATTTTAATTTACATCCAAACATAAAAAAACTTAAATTAAAAACAGACCAAAACATCGAAAATCTGTATTTTTAAAAATCTGAATTTGTTCGTTGACAGCATTTTATTTAAAATTTGTTTTTGATTTTGTACATTTTTGTTAAATTACAGATAATACACAGCAAAATCACATAAATAAGAAATCTACTTACTAAATTCAGCAAGAAAGTAAATAACTGCATCTGGAAACACTGAAAGAAGTGGATGACGATGAAAAATAAAAAAAGATCAAATCAAGTTTATTTAAAGAGCAAGTACATGTTATAGGGCAGAAAAAAAACAGAAATATGGGCAAAAAACTTGAGAAAATTGATAAATATTAATAATAATACAGTTCTTAGCATAAATAATGTTTACAGCAAAAATCTGCATTTTTGCAAAAGTGTTCTTTTATGTTTTACCGTAAAATTAGTTTTTTTTTACTGTGTTACAAAAAAAAGGTAATTTACAGATTTATACGGCAGAAAAGCAAATATTTCACAAAATCTGGAAACAGTGAAAGAAAAATTGAAACAATAGAAACATGTGTAAAAAACAGAAAAAGATGGTAAAAACTTGGAAATCAATTAGTATAAAATAGTACAAAACAGCAAGAAGGTCACCGGTTCACGTCCCGGTGAGGACACCCAGGATCTTTCTTGGAGTCTCCATGTTCTCCCCGTGCAGCGTGGGTTCTCTCCGGGTTCTCCGGCTTCCTCCCACAGTCCAGAAACATGTTGAGGTTAATTGGTGATTCTAAATTGTCCGTAGGTGTGAATGTGAGTGTGCTTGGTTGTCTGTCTCTAAGTGTAGCCCTGTGATAGACTGGTTACCTGTCCAGGTGAACCTGCCTTCACCCTGAGTCAGCTGGGATAGACTCCAGCCCCCCATGACCCTAGTGAGGATTAAGGTGTAGAGATGATGGATGGATGGTACAAAACAAAACAGGAGAGGATTGTAAAATAAAACATAGATAAAATATTGAATTATTAAGACCAGAAGCCACTGAGAGCATGTTTAGATCCTGACTGAAGGCTGTGATTAAAACAGCTATAAAAGACAAACTCAGTGTAACCGTCTCTTTGCTTCGTCCACCTTCCTGCTTTGTTTGTGCGCTGACATCATCGTCTGTTTTTCGATCAGGACTCGGTCACCTGGCAGCTGCTCGGCTTTCTCTTCGCTGCACACGTGAACCATTACTTCTTCCACTTGACGCCTCCGCAGCTGCGCTTCGTCACCGACAGGAGGGTTGCGATTAGAAGCGAATAATTCGACAAACAATTAGTCCGTTTAACGGCTGCGCGAACAGCCAGACGCACTCTCACGCGTAGCGGCATGCGTCTGCACGGGCCAACTGGGCTCAGGCCGTAAAATGTCGGTTTGCGAGGAAACAGACTTCAGCAGACGAAGGAGGCAAAACGTCCCACTGAGTCTGTAAAGACCTACTCAGGACTTTAACAGCTTTTCCAAATATGCAAACAAAAAAACAAAAAGGGGAGTTCTGGGTGACTGAGCGAGCGCTTGTTGAAATCCTGGAATGAAAAACGAGCAGAACCTGCTGAAAATTTGCTCGTTTTTCTGGGTTGATGCTCAGTTTTTCACGTCAGCCCGGTTTCGGACCCAACGTATGAACAAAACAGACGTCCAGGACGGTTTTAGTGGAAACCCTGACTGAGCTGGTTGCAGAAAAACAGTCGTAGTAACACCGGTTTGACTGCTACAGGGAGCTAAAGTCAGAAAACCTCATTACGAATCCCTCAGACATTAGCAGCTACTAACTGAAGATCTTTGTCCACATCATGTCGCATTTTAACTCCACACAAGCACAGAATGCTGCAGAAATCCTTGTTTACTCAATATGTCTTCTGAACAAACAACATTTCCCATCATTCCTAAACACTTACTGACTAAAATCATCTTTTTGAACGACCTCAACAGAGATACCGACAATAAAACTGCAGTTAAATGCAGAATTTCATAAGATATTCACTTTTTTTTGCGCCACTGTTTACACGTTGATGTTGATGTAGTTCAGCTGCTCCCACCATTTAATTAAATCCATTATTGCAAGAGAAAAGGTCTAATTTGTTGATTATGTTTACTTTTATACGGCAAAAACTACGTTTTGATGAGTTTTATTGACATAATAATGTTGGTAACTTAATATTAGGTGTAATTTAAACTCGTATTTCTGCAATAATTGATTAAAAACAAAATTAAAGTTAAATTAGTCAAATCAGTTTGAAAACTTATACATAACAAATAATGTAAAAAAGAAAATGCTTATTTATTTATTTATTTATTTATTTTTTCTTACAAGTTACAAGTTCTTTTACACTATTTGACAATAAAAGTACACAAGTTTTGTCAGTTGTTTTTACTTTTTCAAACACCAAAAACTGAGAAAATGACGTCATAAGGCAGGCAACAACAGAAATATTTACTTTTACGCCCCAAAAAACATGTTTTGATGAGTTTTGTTGACATAATAATGTTGGTAACTTAATATTTGGTGTAATTTAAACTCATATTTCTGCAATAATTGATTAAAAATTAAATTCAAGTTGCATCAAATTCATTAAATTGTCTTGAAAACATAATTTTTTTTCCACTTTGAGGTCAGAACTTCATGTCCTTAAAAACCTGACGCAGCAATAACGAAGTATTTAGTCGTTTAAAGAACATTTGAGATGAAAACTAGTTCCTGTGACTCAGTGGAGTTTGTTGGTTGAACATAACTTCATCAGAAGTTGGAGCAACTCAAACCGACTGATGAAAACTATTTAATTTTGTTTGTTTGTTCTGTATATTCATGTAAACATCTGTTCGTGTAGTTTATGCTGAGGCTTTGTTTTAATTCATTTCATATTGTTGTTTATTTGAACTTCAGTCTGCGGTTTTACTGTAAAGCTGAACTCGGCCTTCGTTCTGTGTTCGTCGTCACCGTTGGGAGGATGTTTCTGCTTTCGAAGCAGCTGCAATCCAAATACTTTCTGCGAGATTTCATTGCCCAAAGGCGCTTTTCTTCAAAATCAAACCACCACCCAGAGGACCGAATTAGCATAATTTAACAAATCTTCGCCGCAATTACACGTCTTCTTTCTTTTTTTTCCTTCTTCTTCTGCATTACGTAGCAGCAGAACTGCAGATAAGGCCGAAACAATACATGACACGAGGCTGCTCGAGCCAAAGCTATCGAACATTTGACTTCGTGTTACAAGTTCAGCGAGTGAGAGGAGGGAAAGAGCGAAGCGCCGGAGGACTCCAGTGATGTTTGCGCCATTAAAAACATGCGTCCTCCTGTGAATAACAACAGAGCGGAATCCAAATGGGCTGTTGTGTCGAAACCTTAGCTCGCCGAGGGGAGAAAGAAAAACCTCTTTGCGAGTTAATGTCTTCCTTTTGGATCGCACATGCCATCCGACTCCCGTTGTAGCTTCAGCGGAGACGCCGGTGAACTCGGGACGGGTCACAAAGGTGTGTTTTCTACCGCGGCCATCGCAAAGCGCTGCGATATCCATTAGGGCCGACGGTTGTGCGGACAAATGGAGCTGGGTGTCTCTGAGGTGCTGATTGAGGCGGCAGATGGAGTATAAATTATGATGAAAAGGCATCAGCAAGGTCTGACCCCCCTCCATCCACGCTTAATCTGCAGCCAAGGAGAGATTTTATTTTCCTTGCAAGATCAGGGGAAAAAACGGCCGGGGAATCATTCTGCTAAACCCTCGGCTGGCAGGCTGCGACTCGGAGCGCTTCAGCATCTGTTGCTTTATTTTCCAGTGGAAGTCTCGGTGCTTTTTTTTTTTTTTTTTTTTTGACTAAATGATTTCTTGCACCATCTGAAATTGATTAATCTTAAATAATAGCAGGACTGGCCTTTCTTTTATTATCATTTTATTTATTTATTTTTAAATGGCCGCATCTTGAGTCCAGTTTCTAAACTGTTCTGGCATCAGGCGCTTTGAAAGCAGGAAAAACGGACCCGGCTGTGGTAGCACCGTGACCCTCTGAACTCTGAGCGGTCTCTGGGCGTTTTCACTCACTGTGGACTCGTCTTTTCAAAGTAAAGTCCTGCACCTCTGTGGGAACAGAACAGCCACGGCTAGAAGCACAGAGAACCTAGAAATGTCTGTAGGTCAGAATAAAACTGTTCAATCATTAAAAACAGATTTCAAAAAGTTGAATTTCTTTGATTATTTTGTTCTACAAAAACGGTGCCATTTTGGCAAATAAAAAAAACATGTTTTTGAACCTGCAGGCTGATGTTTTTGGGTTCAGACGGTCAAACAGAATGAGTTTGTTGAGATAAACTTGGATGAAAGTTCTGGTTTGATCTCGAATGCTCGTCAAGATCAAGAGCAAAGAGCAAGAACTCAGAAATAGGTCAGAATAAAACTGTTAGAATGTCGTCAATCATTAAGCAAAAGGTTTTAAAAAGTTGAATTTCTTTGATATTTTAATTCTACAAAATTTGAAAAAACACGTGCAACCAGTTACCAATACTAGAACAATGGTGGCTCGACGTGCTCTTGATTTTTAGCTGCTTATATGAATTTTTATCACGTGTCAGTTGGTCGCAAATGAGTCAATAAAGGCTTCATAGTTGCAGAAAGAAATGCAGAATTTTTTAGTTTTTAGAGAATGTAGTCAGAGCAAAGGGTTTATTTTTGCAGATTTTTAAAAAAAAAATTCAAGCCTAAAATGTCACAAATATTTTTCCCAGTGGAACGGCAGGTAAAAGATGATCAGTTCAAGGACAGTCGGAATGTGAAGAATCTCACCATTCTTTCTGTTTTGGTGCCATTTTGGCATTTTGTCAAACCTGCAGGCTGATGTTTTTGGGTTCAGAGGGTCAAACGGAATGAGTTTGTTGAGATAAACTTAGATAAAAGTTCTGGTTTGATCTCGAATGCTCGCCGTAAAGTTAACTTTGTATCGTAGCGATTAAAGTTGTAAAGCAGAAAATGATTAATAAAACGGCTTCAATACGTCGCAGCTGGACTCTGGATCCATTCTGGGCATTTCTGCTCAGTTTTAACTGCAATGTAAAGTCCTGCACCTTTATGGAAACGGAACAACCATGACGAGAAGGAGGGACGACTCACAAGTGTCTCAATATGTCAGAAATCATTAAAAACAGATTCAATTCCACAACATTTGAAAAACAAGTTACTAATACTAGAAAAATGACGGTTTTTATCTGCTTATATTTTTACACAGCCTGCAGTTCAGCTGGAGAAAGTTGCTGAATTTTTGTGTCTGTTGGTCGCAGACGAGCCAATAAAGGCTTCACAGTTGCAGAAAGAAATGCAGAATTTTTTGGGTTTTTAGAGACTGTAGATGGAGCAAAGGGTTTATTTTTCCAGATTTTTATTTTTTTTTTAAATTCAAGCCCAAAATGTCACAAATACATTTTCCATTGGAATGGCAGGTAACAGACAAGATTTCCGCGTCCTCCTTAATCCAGCGTTTGAATTTGTTGCTTTCCGATCCGGTGATTTTTGCCGTGATGTGGTTGTTTCTATTCCAGCGGTCTGACGTGGCTGATCTTAGGTTCTGCTTTTTCTTTTTTTGATCTTGTGAGTCGTCCCGTTGTTTCCTTTTCTTTTCTGTGTTCGTTCTTCCTCGTTCGAATTCTTTCTGTTTTTGCGGTTTCTCGCCCATAAATGGTGCCGTTCAGGCGGATGTTTTTGGGTTCAGAGGGTCAAACGGAACGAGTCTGTTGAGATACGCTTGGATGACGGTTCTGGTTTGATCTCGAATGCTCGTCGTAAAGTCAAGTTAGTATCGTAGCGATTAAAGTTGTAAAACAGAAAATGATTAATAAAAAGGCTTTAATACGTCGCAGCTGGACTCTGGATCCATCTGAAACCAGAGCAAATGCTGCATATGCAAAGCTCTAAATTTGCTATTTTAATAACCCCCAAAGAAAAAAAAACAAAACGGACCAGAAAGGTCGAGCAAACAGCACCGGTCGGTCAGTGCAACTGGGGATGACATAATTCTTTTCACTTTCACAGGAGAGAGAAAAAAAAGAAGCAGAAACCATTTCCAGTCGTGCACACTGACTCGCAGCGAAGCCCGACTCTGACCTCGTTTCGCGGTGACTCCATCGTGCACCTGTGCAGCCCAGCGCCTCGGGGACGCCCGCCGCTGGAGCCGTGCACGGGGCCTCGGCCTCCCTGTCGCGCCTGATGTATGTCCGAGTGTCCCGGGGTCCTCTCCCCGAAGATGCGGGTCTCCCTCCAGAGGCCCGATTAAAACCGGCCGCGCTCTCTCAGCTGTGTTTCGCCGGCTGTCAAACAAGTGGTGCTTTATGGGCTTCATTAGCCGGGGAGGTGGGTTACATATGGGGAGTGTGTTTTTCTGCCACCGGCTGTCTGTAAAGGCCACAGATCACGACTCGTCTGACTCGCACTGAATCAGCCGAGCGCTTTGCAGAAAAGAGAAAAAGTTTGTTCGGACGACCACAAGACAAGAGAAGGCCTCGGAGTGTTGCCGGCTGCAGAACTATAAGACTTTATGGTACGCACTCGATGCCCGACCGTGTTTATGGGAACCATAAGATGTTTGTGTACGCAGGAGTCAATAATTAGTTCAGTCTGCCGAGTCCCGTTGAATCACGTTAAGCTCGCTGTTGACGAATTCAAGATATTTGTATACGTGTCCCATGAAGTTCTGCTGCATGAAACTGGTCCAGTGGTTCTCATATAATCTCCTGTGTGTCTGTTCTGCATTTACTAGTTTGATGCGTTCACAACCGTGCTGTGCGCTTTTTTATATAAGTAATCTTTGCACACTTGTATTCAGAAAGCTGCATTAATAAATGAAGAAACACTGCAGATAAACAGCTCCTGAGTTGTAAAGTGATTCATTACATTGCATGAGCTACGTTCTGCACACTGACCAGCTGGCATTTGCAGGATGAGGACAGATTTGTCCAACTTCAGTCCAGGTTTTTCCTAAAGTTCCCCTAAAACACATAAAAAACACTCAATTCTCTGTTTTTTAAATGCATAGGGGTGAATTTTAAACATGAATTTGGTTCTTGAAAGACATAAAAGCCTTTATTTAGTAAAAAACCTGCTGTAACGTCACCAACACACACAACAATACCTCCAACAGAGGACTTTTTCCTTTAGTCTGAACAACATGAATATAAATGATGAGCTCAAACAACCACTGAATCTATTGTGGAATTGGAACCATATACATATTCCAACACCTCCTGCTTGGATTGTGTGTTTTTCTTTCCTTTTCCTTTTCATTTCAAGCACAAAGTGAAGCAGAAAATGAACAAATTGGTGCCTAAAGACTCAAAAGAATGAAGAAAATGCTCCTAAACTCTCGAGAAACAAACCTCACTGTTTCATCCCCCTTGTAAAGATTACATTTACTCCTTCTTATTAATTTGAAAATCCAGAATCTTTTGCTCCTTTTGTGCTTTAGATCTTCACCGAGGAGTTCGTTCTCATTGTGAGTTCTCTGCAGACTTCAGGTTTACACTTGTTTCAGTCACTTATTGATCCAAAGTAGCTGCAAATCCTGCAGCAATCGTGTTAAACTGTGAGTTCAGGTGAGCAGAGAGAAACTTCTTGCCTTCAGCAAATAAGAACTGCATTAAAACAAAAAAAGAGACATGAATTATAACAAAACAACACAAAAATAGATCATCAAAAGCGATCAATTCTTCCTTTTGCATACAGTAAAGGTGTGATGTAGAAACATGCTGATGAACCAAAGCTTCTGTCTCGTGGCCTTCATCAGGGTTCATTATTCAACACGTTTCATCCATAAAATATAAAATACAACCGACACACGGAGCCTTAAACCTGTGAAAACCATTATCAGATAAGAGCAGTATGGGAGGAAAATCAGTGTAACCACCAGTTGAAGAGGTTAAAATCTTGAGGCGATAATGATTTTCCAGGGTGTTTAGAGCGCTGAGACGACGACTACAGAGGCCCGCTGACGTCCTGATGACACCCAGGGTCACTGAAGAAACCCAGGCGCTGACGCTGTCTGAGTTACGGCTGCGAAAACGCAGCGTTACCTGCTACACAACAGTAAGAGACTTTATTCTAATAGTAAAAACTTAAAGTATAATATGATTAATTCCCCATTTTTATTTTTATTTTTGTTGTTGTGGGTTTTACAGGACAATTAACGAAACTATCAGTTGGACAAAACTTAGAATTTACTGACAAATAAACTGAAATTCAATTATTTAAGAAAGTGGATTCAT
>NW_007578947.1:0-43224 GCF_000690725.1 Stegastes partitus | reverse complement strand
AGATGATGGATGGATGGTTTACATTACTAGTCAGTTAAATATATACATGACAAATTGTGAAAGTATAATATTTTTAAACATAAATTAGAAAATTTGATTTGAAGGTCAGTCCATCACCTAAACTCGTAGTTTGTCATGAAGATTGTAAATCAAAAAAAAAAAAAAATCAGATTAAAGAACATACAATTGAAGTAAAAACTTTATTTTAAAGTGTTGTTTTAGTAAACTGAGTATTCAGTAGAAGTCGTGGAATTTCAGTAGAAAGTTCAAAACTTTGTCATTTTAAATGATTAAATTAATCACATATTTAAAATAAAATATTTCATTCTTATGTGCAATATTTCAAACTGAAGCATAATATTTACATGTCATGTGCAATATTTCAGCTTCATGAGCAATAGTTTATTATGTGCAGTATGTTGTGTCATCATGTGCAATATTTCTTTTACGTGTGCATGACTTAAATTTATCGTGCAAGATCTCAGTTTAATGTGAAGTATTTCAATGTCAGATGCAACATTTCACTTCTATGTGCAACATTGAATGATTGTGCAATAATTTATTTTCATGTGAAAGGTTTCATTTCCTTGCGCCATCTATCAATATATTTTAACTATTCTAGTCTTATTTTTAGCTTGCTTATTTTAATTTTAAATTCGAATGTATTTTATTTAAATCTAATTATTTTTTGTCAGGTGTAATCTGAGATTTTTTATCTTATTTTTAAAACATACATCTACACGTTCTGCTTTGGAGCTGCTGTTGTCCTTCATTAGAAAACACACCTGTGAACACACCTCTGATCAGCAGGTGGGAGGACAGCGAAAGATATGGAGGCAGAAAAAGGCTGTGATAAGCTGCTCAGGAAACTTTTTTTTTTTTGACTGAAAACGTTTTCTTGCAGCGTTTCTTCCATTTCTGCTGTTTTATCTGGACTTTCTGAACCAGTGGCTATTTGTGTTTGTTAGCTGCTAAGCTAGCAGGAACAGGGATGCTAATGACGCAGCTAGCATGCTAATTAGCGATTTGAGCGATAATGGTTAGCGTTAGCATGCTAGCGTTAAGTTAGCTTGTCTGACAGGTGGATTAGTAACCGGGGACAGGTGAGAGCTGGAAACGACGCCGGTCTGAAGGTCCCGCACTGACCGGGAAATGGTTTTATGGAGTCCAGTGTTGGTCTGGAGCGGCTACCGGTGACCAGCCGGTTGGTCTTTACCGAGGGAGAGTTCAGGCCTCAGCCAAGGCCTCAGCCAAGGCCTGCTACACTCCATCATCCGGGTCTCCAGCAGCTCATCCAGGACTGAGGCAGGTGAGTGAATTTGACATTTAATTTATTTACATTTTCTGTGTTTATGTACTTAAAATACTGAGCAACAACCAGAGCTGAAAAATTTTCTGTATGGTGGCAAAAATATTAGTTTTTCTTCATAAAGATTTTATTCAGGGTTGTGTTCATTTCTACATTATATTGAACTGCACAGCTGCAATAATTTGATTAACATGTTTTGTTTTTGATTGTTTTGTGAAAGCTGATCAACTGTCTGATTTCTGAATGTCATAGTTGTGAATTTTGGACTGTTGGTTTTAAGGACGCGTCTTTGTTGGGAGGCTTTGTGATGACTTCTGTCATGTTTGGAAGCCACTGGGTGCGAACAATCCGGAGAAAAATCTAAAATTGCATTTTCCCTGACGGATAATACGACTTGATTTGTGGTGCAATTCATCAAAGTCACGCTTCAGCTCAGCGTTCGGTGCGTATTAGATTGGAAGCGTGTGATGGAGCGTTACCATGTGAACCACATCCCAGGACGGCGTGAATTTGTGAAATCATTGACATGACAGTTTAAAGCCTGGATCAGACGTGCAAGGTGTGGCTGTGAAGTAATGACGCTGGGTTTATGTCAGTCCAACCACAGCCTGAAACACATCTTGTGCATTGATCAACGGAAAGCACAAACAACCGCTGAACGTTTCTATCTGCTCAAACTAAATGCTCAAACTCAGCTGAATGGCAGCATTAGTGTCATGATGTCATCGCCACACCTCGTAGTTTATGGATTACAGCCTCTGTGATTTGTTTACTATCACAGTTTTGATTTGAAGCCGATTAACTGATCAGCCCTACCATCTAACTACTGGTTTCTTTTGTTTTATTACTGTAAACTGTTCAGGGAATTTCTGATGTTTAATCAAGAAAACGATCAACCGATGAGTCGATAATTAAAACAACAGAGCTGAATATGAGCGTTCACCTTCTGATCTAATTAGAGTCCACCTTGGAGCCATAGCAATTAATTGAATATGTGGTAAGATGTCAACTATTGTCCCACTGTTTATAAATTCAGTTAGTCAGAGTAATCACTGCAGTTTACAAAAAAAAAAAAACTGACTATTTTCTGGTTTCTTTCCTCGTCTGTGACAGTAAACTGAAGATCTTTTGATTGTGGACAAAGTAAAACATTTCTCTGGTTTACCTGCACTGTCACTGCTTTACAGTGTATGTGAACAAAACAGGAAAAAAAAAAAGGTAAAATACCGGGTAAATTGTGAAAAAGGTTTTTTTCCTTAATGCATATAATTTTCTTTAAAATTATGGCAAATATATGTAAAATAATGGTTTTTTTTTGCTGATTTATATACAGTAAAATTTGAGTAATTTTATAGTGTAATGTAAAAGAATGAATCTGTTTCTAAAAATACTGATTTTTATATGGAGTTTTTACCTTTTTTTTAAAAAAAAAAAAAAGAAGTTTTAACATTTAACTTAATACTACTGATGCGACTTTACTGGTTATTATCTGTAATTTAATAAAACAGGGAAAACCTGTAAAATACCAGTAAATTGTTAAAGAATTATGAAAAAAAACCTGTTACCCTAAAATATATAATTCTTCTTTCAATTAATGACACATATTTTTGTAAAATAATTTTTTCCTCATTTAAATACAGTGAAATATGTGATTTTTGCAGTCAAATGTTGCAAAAGAAAAACGTTGGCCTGGTACTTTAGGGTTAACATGTAAATTAATACTTGTATTCTGTGAATTTGCGAGTAAATATCTGTACTTTAACAAATCAGAGAAAACTGTAAAAAAAAATAACAGTTAACGATTTACAAAAAAATTGTATTTTTTCCTGATTTAAATGTAGAAAGAATGTGTATTACCTGCCGTCAAACATTGTAGAAGAACAAATGACCATTTATAAAATACACATTTTTAAAGTGTATATCTTTTAAAACGTGGCCTCCTACTTTAGGGTTAACATGTGAATGAATACTTGTTTTTTTTCTGCCAATTTACTTTTAAGTATCTGTAATTTAGCAAAGAAGGAAAACTAATAAAAAGGTTACATTAGAAAACTGTATCAAAAATCTACTTTAAAATATACACATATCATTTTTCATTCAAATAATAGAAAATATCTGTAAAATCTGATTTTGTGCGAATTTAAACTTTAAAAATTGTGTCATTTTATAGTCAAACATTTTAAAATGGTGAATTACAATTTATAGAAATACAGACCTTTGATGTCGACATTATTTACAGCTGTGGCCTGTTTATTTAGAGTTAAAATGTAAATTCATACTTTTTCTGCAAATTTAATCCTATCTGTAATTCAACAAGGCAGGGAAAGCTAACAGTAAATTATTAAAAACTTGCATTAGAAAACTGTATAAAAAAATGTTCAAATATATTTTTTTATTCAAATAATAGCAAATATGTGTAAAATGTGTTTTTGTATGAATTTAAATATATTAAAATATTGTGTAATTTTATAGTCAAACATTGTGAAACAGTGAATTTCCATTTATAGAAATCCAGATGTTTGATTATTTACAGCTGTGGCCTGTTTATCCGAGGCTAAAATGTAAATTAATACTTTTTCTGAGATTTTACGAGATACTATCTGGAACAAAACAGGGAAAATGTGTAAATTGTTAAAAAATAAAAATAAAAAAATACAGTGGCACTGTTCAAGAAAGTTCATATTTCATAGTGTGATCAATGTCAGTTATTGAAAACCCCATAAAAATTAAAAATGCACATTTCTCAATGTAAGCGTTTTGACGTAGTGGCTCAGCTATGCAGCGTTCTTGAGTCAAATAATTGGACCCTTACCAGAGTGCTTATTATGTCAAGTCTCACCGCCACAAATCTAATATTTGGACTTATTTGTACTTACTGGCCCCGAATCTGTGTTCCTACCAAATATGTCTCCTAATGCAGCAAGACATAAGAGCTCTTAATGCCAGTGAGTGAACACATATGGGAGCAAATTTGTTCCATCTCGCGGAGATTTAGTTTGAGGTAACCTTATATTTTCTCAGCGTTTCTGGTGGCGACCGGCGCGAGGAGACGTAACAGAAGCCCACATGTGTTCTACTTAACGCACGCCGACTGCATTGGCCTTCGGTGGCGTCTCAGTTCTCACCCAATCGGGCCACTTCTCGACTATCGATGCGCTGGAAAATAGCGTCGCACGCGTCCGGGCCGATGCCAGGGACGGTGAAAGCGGTCGCGCTACCCAAGACGTATTTCAGTTTAATGGTGCACGGAAAACCAGGGCTTTCCCTCGAGCTTACTGTTTTTGACTATTCCTATTTTTCAAGCAATTTCACCTGTCCGCAGCCGGGCTCGGATCGCAGAGTGATGCCGTGCCGAAGCGTGACACTTGATGTCTCTTCGTTGTGGAAAACAAATGACTCCGGGCTCCACTGAGGCATTCAAATACCTGTATATGTGTGTGTGCTGTCACTATGGGCTTTTTTTTTTTTTTTTTAAAGTACTTTGGCACCGAGCTGACAATCTGGCAGCTTCAGCGCTTCTTTGGTGGTTTTCGTCATCCACTTTCCTGGTGGTCTCCAACCTACAAAGTCAACGCATTCAGTCTGAGTTCTCAGAGAAAGACCTGGCAGGGAGGCGAACCTGGCACAGCGGCTTTTCATGCCGAGACAGAGGAGTGTGTGTGGCGCATTTCCACGCTGGTACGTGAATTTAAGCAGCTCGCCGAAGCGCTGGCAGCAGCCGAGCGCACATCTGAGGCGACGCGTCATATAAAAAAGCCAACGAGCGTTTAATCTCCCTCCATGAAAAAGAGCAGCTCCCTCTTTTCTCAGAGTACCCCCCCACCACCCGCCCTCCTCCACCTCCTCTCTCTAAAAATAAGGAAAAAACACACAACGCCGCATTCTCCAGCAGCGCAGATGGAGGCTGAATAATTCATGGCAGCACAGGCAAAGTGTCCTCATGCTGCAGTTCTATAAAAATAATCCCATAACATCATCACACTCGGCCCGGTGCTCGCTGCGCTCATACAAGGCACCTGGGAGAGGTCGGCTGGCCTTTAAGCCTGATGACTCAGACTTCATTCACTGGACCTCCTCTATTCTTTGTCAAGAAGAAACCGTAGCGAGGAAGTGGGAGGCATTTTTTTTTTTTTTAATAAAGAGTGGAGGCAGATCTGTGGTTGTTTGGACAATCCAGACGCCTCGGTGTGCTGTCGCAGCCTGTCCACGTGCACGAGAGCGCTTCGCCTGCAGGACGGAAATCAACAAACTCCACAAAGAGGGCTGATGGAAGTGTAGTTTTGCTGATATTTGGGGTCAAAGCGAGGTCCTGGACTCTGAAGGAAATGTTGAGATGTTTCCCCTTTGATGAGCTTGTGACTCTAGAATAAAAACCAGAGGATTGCAAGAGTCGGGAAGCTTCACTCTCTGCAATGCACGCTGTGGAAAACAAGTAAAAAACAGTAAAAATTTAGCAGCAGAGTGGTTTAAAATGTGTTAAAAAATGGTGGAACACAGTAACATTAAAAATGGTTTAAAAAAACCCCAATGAAAACAGTAAATATCTGTCAAATCTGGATATTTGTCCTGATTTAAACACAGTGAACAGTGTGTGTTTTAGTTTGAATCACTATTTGTGAAAATGCAAATTATTTACAGTTTTGGACTGTTTCAGGTTGTTTTTGTTTGTTTTACAGTCAACATGTAAATAATTCTTGTAATTATTTGGCCTGTGATATGACTACATATAAGTAATTTAACAAAACTGTAAAATAACCCTAGAAAAACTGATTCACCACTTTTTTAATCCTTAATTTACATATTTTAAAAAAAATTCAAAGTTACAGAAAATACCTGCAAAATAACAATATTCTTGACTGATTTAAATCTTTGAGAAATTGTGTATTTTTATGATCACACATTTTACAGGAAAAAAAATGCTATTTGTAAAACTACAGATTTTTAATGTGGACATTATTTACAATTTTGGTTTATTTATTTTAAAAAAATAAATTAATACCTTTAAAAAAAAACATTTTTGTTCGCTATCTGTATTTCGACAAAGCAAAAACAAAAAATTTGTCAAACAGCAGTTGAAAAATCCCTAATATACATAAATATTCTTTTTTAAATAAATAAACAACTAAAATAACAATAATCTGAGCTGATTTACGTATAGTAAAAAAAAAAGAAAATAGTTGTAGACATTGTAAAAGAACAAACTACCATTTGTTAAAAAAATAAAAATAAAAATACACAGACATATTCACGTTAGGCCTGTTCGTTTTTTTTTTTTTTTTTCCCAACGATAAATTAATACTTTTCTTCTGTGAGTTTTCTAGGTATTATCTGTAATTTAACAAAATTGGGAAAATCTGTAAAATAACAGTTAATTGTATTTTTAAAAAAAATGTTTAAAATTGCACAAATATTTGTACAGAATTGACCATCCACTGTAAAAATGTAATTGTCATTTTTGGCCATGCTGCTCGCTAAAGATTCGTTATCGCTGCATGATGATAAAGGCTGGAGGCCAAACTCACAGCTCTCTGCATCCTGTTTTTGTTGTGATGTTATTCTGAAAGTTCCAACCAGAAGTATGGACTGATATCTCCTCCACATTCACATCCATACTTAAGCTCCTGAACCGTTTGTCCACCTGCTGCAGGTTCTGGTTGAAGAGACTCAGCAGCTCCAGAACAAGGACGACTGCTGGCAGCTGCAATCCAAGACGATGGAGTCGATCCGTGGAAAGAAAAGCTGCTGAATGTCATTGACGGCAGCGAACCTGCAGGTAGGAAAACCTGAGAGAGGACGGGTTGATGCTGGTTAGCAGTGGCTGAACCTTCAAAACTAAAGTAGAGCTTTAGTTCCAGGTTGGTTATATGCTTTAATCCGACCAGAACATATTGGTTTATCAACAGCCTTTCCAGATTAGTCCATTACTTTAAACTAACTGAGACTGCTAGATCTATCTTATTTATTGTTTACTGAACATTTAGTCAGAGTTGGCTCCGAACTAACCGACAGCATCTCAAAGAAGTGCAAAAAAGTCGAGCGTAAACTGCAAAAAACAACCAATTTAGCATCTAAAACAGCAGCTAGTTCGTTACATTCCTCAGTGGTTTTTGTGCTTGTATCATTTGTGCTCCAAGTGCAAGCTGCATTTCAGTATAAAATAACCAGGTTTGGGCGATTTATTATGCTGCAAATACTCGCTTTTCACACTCTCTCTTTAATTTAGGCTAATTGAAAAGTGCACCGTGGCTGATTTTGGTTAAAGTGTCTGTGTGGTTTCAGTTGGACATGAGTTTCTTATAAATACTTGCATTTAGCTCATTTTCATGATGAAATCTGTTTGATTCCTTTGAAACGCAGCTCATGTTCCAGCTTCAGATTATCAGACCTACTGCGAGCAAGATTTACCTAAAACAGGAATGAAAAAGCAACAAACTCTTGGACCGAAGCTTTGTGAATAATGTAGAGAGAAAAGAGATAAATGTTGAGTGTCTGCAGAGCCGAGATGGACGGCGTGTTTCCTGAAGTGAAAGCGTCTGAGCTCAGCGTCCAGGTGGGCAGCCTACTTACTTTGGCCATCTCTGCTCATCTTGGCAGATGCGCCACTAAAAGTTATTCCAACCTTTTCCTTTAATGCGCTTCCAAAGTCAAGTTTTACAATTTCATTAGAACGGCACTTTGCCCTTCGGGGGGAGACGGATAGGGAGGCAGCTGACGGCCATGAAACCGATGATAAACAGTGAAAAAGCAGGAGGGAGGAAGAGGAGGAGGAGGTGAGGACTGGACTCACCTCCCTGACAGCAGAGTCGTGTTGAATGTAGTGAGTTGGGTTTACTCTGCAGAGGTGAAACAATGACAAACCGACGCCTCGTGGCTCCTCGCCAGCGTTCCCTCCCCTCCGGAGCGATGTCATCTCCCCCACGGAGGATATTAACGGTGACCCCTCGTGTTCATAATGTGGCCCGTGGACAACCTCTAGCCGTTTATTTCCAGCTCCGCGCGCTGCAGTCAATTTATTCAAGGTTTCCCTATGTGGTTACAACAACACGAATCCCAGAAAAAAAGACATTTACATTATGATAACGTTACGGGCCAAGTGCCTGGGAGCGATGCTGTTTAGTTTAGCAGCGGAATCGCGGGCTGAAGTCTGTATTTAATCCTGTTTATTATTGTTTCCATGCACTGTGGAAATTTTGGTGTTATGCTCTTGATTCTCCATTAACCTAAAACATACCGAGGGAACGAAACTTTCAGCTGGATGATGCGATTTACTTTTGATTTTTTTTTGCGCCTGTAATCTGCGTTCGTCATCTGCATACAATCTGTACGTCGCCCAGAAGTGACAGCGGAAACACGTGATTGTTCCTCCAGACATTTGTGCATCTATTGATGAAAACACATCAAAAGCGTCCCCGCTGCCAGTGTTTGCACAAACAGGCAGCGCTGTGGTGTGAAAAAGTGGCTTTTACGAGCACATAAAAAGCAGATCCTGTTTCAGCGCTTTGGCTTGTGGTCAAAATCTCCTAAATGGTTAAAACAACAGTTGGGTTTTGTGGGTTTTTTTTGTGAAATCACCCCTTTCTCTTGCTTGAACTCGGGTCAAAAGAGAACCATGTTTGAACTTCAGGACTGGGGTGTAATTTATGCGAAATGTTTGCGGCCGAACATGATATTCTCGATTTCATTAGGACGGTTTAGTTAAACCTGCGGAGGGCTCCTAAACAACAACCACGACTGTGATGCTCAGTCATTCTCAAAGTGTAATCTGTTAATAAAAACCATATTCATCTTCAGAAGTGTAATTACTGCTGGGAGAAACGGGGAGGCACCGTTGTGTATCTGCGCAAGTGGAGTGATTGAACTAATGTTCTTCATTTCACAAAGCGACTGGGACTCGTCCAGATTTCATGTGCGCGCCGACACACACACGTCGGCGGTCACGTCCGTGCGTCGAAGCCCCACGGGCCGGGGCGAGCCTCCTCCGCTTTGTTCTCGCCGAGGCCTTGATTAGAAACATCGAGCATAATTTCCTAATTGGCCTGTCCTAACCACTTTCATCTGGGGGATGCAAGGCGAGCAGGTACCGCCGTAATCTAATAACCGCGAGTGCGCAGGCCGCTCCGGCAGACACATGCAGCGGAGGATGTTCGCCCTGTGACTCAGGCTTTTCCACGGAAGTTTATCAGCGCCAGGATCACGATTCGGCCCACAGCCGACCGTCTTCTCCGTGCTGTACCTGCCGCAGCAACCTGCGTTACTGGCATCAGCCTGGACTTTATGTCTGAGCCCTGCAGGAACCGCTGCTATTTTTACATTAAAAGAGATCAGACTGATTGCGTGTAATGAGAAAAGTTTATTGTTTATTTACCAGAATGCCCATTATTGGTGCCCTGGAGTGCTTCTAGTTTTCCTGGCATCCGTATTAAAAACATGCATCAAACATTATTTAACCCTTTAAACCCCAAAACCGGTTTGAAATACATCTGAACAAAAAAAAAAAAAGCAGAATAGTTGGATTGTCAGCTTTCCAACTGTCCTTGAACTAATCATGTGTGACTTCCGTCCAATCAGGAAATTTAACCAAATCTCGGCTTAGCTGAGTGATATTTCATCAAAATCACATTATTCTGTTCAGAGGGCTCGAGGCTGCAGCCAAGATACATAAATTAGCATTTTTTGAGAGTTTGTGATGTAAAATTTCAGATACTTGTGTGTAGTGCATGATGATCATTGGGCTGATGGAATGGGATTAAATGGAACGGATCTTTGTCGTCATTGTTCTAGAACAACGAAAGGCGGTTTAGCAGCTCTTTAAATTAGCAGCATCAATAAAAGAACATGCTGTGTAGTGGCTTCCACAATGAGTCCGGACTTCTGTTTGGCTTTAGTGAACACAAAGGCAACTGCAGCTTCAGCTCATGGCACTACGAGCTTAAACTAAACATTTTTCCACACCTGTACGCTGTTGACTAATCAGAATTCCCTTGCTTGAACCCGAGCATCATGGGTAATGGAGTCCCAAAGTTCAACTGACTCATTTTTCTGTGAATACTGCTGATTAATTTCTCACATTAACTGCTTTATACGAATTAGCGACTCGCTAAATAAACATAACTTGATCAAATAAAGTCAGAACATGCTGAAAAGAACTAAACACGCTCTGCACATAGAAAGCAGCCCATGTCGATGGTACCGCTCTGCCGGGATGTGGCAAAAAAGGGATTAATTGCTGCTGAAACAGGGTTTTTTTAGCTCAGGTCGGGCCTTTTAGCGGTGACTGGTTAGTAACAGCAGTGAGACTGTGGTGGGTTCTTGGAGAAAAATCTGTGCTTGTTTCTGTTATTTTTGACAATTTAATGAATAAAAAAGTCTATGGTTCTTGAATAAATAACCCGCCCCCATTAAGAAATACAAGCTTTTTTAAAATGTCTCAATAGCTGTATATCCGGTGCAGGTGATTTTACTGTAGCTGCTGGCTAAAGCCTCTATAGGAGCTGCCAAAACATCCAAAGTTTTTCTCAATAATCAATGAAAAATTAGTCAGAATCATTCCTTTTTTGATAACGCAAGAAATTTAAATCCCATAAGACAGGTGACAGAGTGCATTATGGCTAACTTTGTTTTATTACAGTCAGTAGCCTTCACTAATATCACACTTAGTCTCACTGATTGGTCTTTTTTTCATCATTTTTCTATTAAAAGCAGAAACAGCTCAGTGTCAAATTTAAGGAGATTTTAAAACGTCATTAGTGCAACCCTCGACGTGTGATATTTGTCTCCTTCTATATTTAGCAGATTAGGAATGTTACAGCTTTATAGAAAAACCTTCCAGGAAAAAAAAAAAAAAAAAAGCAAAACAAAAGCCTCCTTGATTAATGACGCCGACAAGCCAACACATAATTTTCTACCAGCCTCTGTGGACGTCTCATATAAATGTTGCCTGGCTTAAGTATTTGTTGATGAACTCCAAACTTTTAGTTCAGAGCCTCCACTGGGACAAACAAAAATGCTCATGCAAATAAATCAGGCTCCATCAAATGCTTTGATAAATGAATGTAAACAAATGCAAGTCAGATGTTTCGGGTTGGGGGGGAGGAAATGTCCGCGGAGGGCCGTAACCTCGTCGCTGCAGTAAAAAGCTGATGTCAGATCGCTGTTCTAAATGGACAGCGACTACAGGATTGTCAGCGTGTGCTCAGAAAGCGATTGAATCATCCCGCTTTGGGGGCCGTAGCATCATATGGCGCACATGTTATACGCTCGCGTAGGGCCCCCGTGCATCTATCAAACCGGAGATCAGAGCGCGATTGTGCGTTTGTGTCAAGGTGTCTCCGTGCGCTGCAAACATGTGCGAAGCATACCGTACGAGAAAGACGAATAAACCATCCCGTGGGCATTGCAGGAATGCACGTGGTGGAGAACGGAGGGGAGGGATGAGGGAGCGTGCGGCGCCCCCTTTTTGCCCCCCTTCGTGGCGGTTTTAGCTGAAGATAGTGGGAACGACGTCTTATCGCAGGGCTCCATCTCTGCTGTGCCGACGTCCTCTGGGACAGTAAGACCTGGGAGAGTCCTGGGGGTCGAGGCCAAACCAATAAACCTCCAGTATCTGCGCCTCCCTCATGCCGCCGCTGTCCCACCATCCCTCCATCAGCTCTCTAAATAAGGGCATGTTGAGTCTATCGGAGACCCTCATCAGGAGGGAAAGTTTTCTCTGCAATTGTGTTTTGCTTATCTGATAAAGGGAGTCGCACAATCGGTTGTTTTTAGATTTTTGAGATCTTCGCGAGATCGCTGCTGATTGTGTTGTTCTTGTGTCAGTCAGCGAGCTGCTTTCCAAACACTTACACACTGGCTGGCAGATGTGGCAAAGATAAAGGCTGTAAGGTGAAGAAGCCTACCAGAATCTCAACTCTGGCTCCCTGCTTACGTTTTTGCCATTCGTGCTCCATGTACAATCATAAAAAAACATAAAATTACAGCATAGGAGAGGCTGAAAGCAGATCATGTTGGGTTGTTTTGCTTGATAAATAGTTTCAGTGACTGTTCAGTTATTAGAAAATGTGACGTTTAGAGATGTTTGCGTTGCAGTTTAACAGTTTTGAGGTGTAACGTTAACATATGCATGAGGGCCGCCACCTCTTCTGTCAATTATTTTACCAACTGTTTTCCAATTTAATAGATTTTTCTTTTTATTTCGAGGAACTATATGTCGATTAAAAATGCAGCAACATAAACAAACTTTAACGTATTAAAGGTCCTTTATGGTGAAATCCTTTTTTTGCTGTTTTTTGGTTTAAGCAAACTTTAGCTGTTAAGATATGAAGAAGCTGGCGCCTCAACCCAGATGCTGCCTCATACCCAAATAACCATTAGCCATCAAGCTAAAACCCTGTTTTTTTCTGAAGGGGGTGGAAACATCATTGGTTTTCAGAGCTAAACAGCCTTAAAACAAGAGATCATACAGCCGTGGCGAAATGAACTGTCTTTACAGTATTTCTAGCTGAAAAACTGTGTGAGACTTTGAGTAATTTGCTAGAAAGGGGCACAATATGCGATCGTAAAAGAGAAAAACTGTAGGTTTAAGCCAGAAACCTCAACGTGATAAATAAAATAATAAAAAGAAGGATTATTGTTTGAGTCAGCTGAGCATCTTAAAAAGAAATTTAAGTTTCGATTAAACTTCTATACAAAGTGAAAAAGTTCATTTTTTACAAGCATAGAGCAGCTAAAGCAGTTCCTGTTCATTTTGTTGTGTATCCTCAGCTTCAAATTTTATGAAAATATTGCAGAATTTACAGCACAGCCCTGCAATCCAGGTGGATGGAGGGTTTGTCGGACGACGTCACGGTTGGAGAATCAGTGCTGGGCAGCTGCTAGGAAGTGACTGCTGTAATAACACAGAAAAATATATAAATAAGAACATCTTTTGTGGGAATTTGGTTCTATTAAAGTACAGTATGTGTGAGCACAGAGAGCAGGAGAGAAGCAAACATGTGTTACTGTGATGACTAGTGCCTCATGTGCTCCCAAAACTAAACCAGCTCTTAGTTCTGTGACAGTGTGAAGTCCTCCCATAGTTTCCAGGCTTTGTGGTCTTTGTGGGAGCTTTCACACTGAGCTGGGTCGGACTGTGCTGCAGCAGTCCTAAGCTGACGTCAACGTTTGCTGTAACGAGCTGAATCTTTAACAAACACCATGAATCAGTGTAAAATATTAGCGTTGACGCATTTTCAGGGCGGCGGCGACGATAACGTTAACTTGCTCCTAATGTCAATTTTTTATCGCCTCCTGACTAAAAGTTGGGTCGCGCAGTCAGAATATATGACGCACGGCAGGTTGCGGAGGTTTGACAAGCGTGGACATTGTTTGACTTCACCCATAACATCTGAATCATCTGCAGGAACATCTGCATGCATCTTCGCCGTATGTTTTGCTCGTTTTCTGAAGGAACCCAAGCGCTCATCCATCTCCCGGCATTCAACTCAGGACCTCCTTGGGTGTGCATGTGTGGGCACGCGGGAGTGTCAGTTTGAGGTTTGCAGCTTCAGACAGCCGATTGATGGATGGAGGATAAGACAGAAGAGGCGAGAGCGGAGATATGTCGTGGCCAGATTCTTCAGCTGCCACTCAGTGCTGGCATAGCAACATGGGAGCGACTTACACAGACGAACACGCACTCAGTCACAGAAGTAGCGTGTTTTGCTGCACGTGCACAGATGAAGTGTGTGCATTCACCTACAGTAGAGTTTATGGACGTGTAGCCTAAATATTTGGAGGGGCTGTCACACCGGTCGCTGGCTGTTTGTATGTACCTGCAGGGTTTATGTGTGCTGGGAATTATTCCTTTCTGACAGATGGAGCTCTTAGTTCCGTTTTCAAGGTGCTCTGGGTTAATTCATTCAAGCTGCGTTGCGAGGCTTTGCCGTCCGTCCCTCGTGCACGCCGCCATACGCTCGTCTGTGCATCAAGCGGAGGCGCTGCCTTATGTTTCAGCGAGCATGATGCTAAGTCCCCTGCTTCAGCGCCGGGGCTTTAGGTTGATTCTCTGTTGTTTTGGGACTTAATAGCGGAAAATGCAGTAAATGTAGGTCCAAATGAAAACCAGGGGCTTTTGTCAGTGTGCATTACATGTCAGCCTCCTGCTTCACCTCTCCCAGTGCCTGCAGAGAGCCAGTAAACTGCCCGGAGACCGAGAGCCCTTCCTAGAAATGCTGTTGAACCATCACAATCCTCCCAAAGTGTTTGCATTCAAAGTATTACTGGTCAGCCCCCTTCAGTTACATTCTTGGCAGCCGCCGGCATCGGAGCCAAATTTATTTAAGGGTGGTGCCCGGCCGAGATGCTTGCGCAGCCTTTGAGGAGGGCTTTTAAAGATTTCAAGGTACAAGGGAGTGTTTTGCTTTGAACTAGCCCCTTTATCATTTCAGCTTAACGTCCATTAGAGTGCCACAGACATCAGTTGTGATAGATACTTTGCCCAGCGCTCCTTTTTTGACATCTTAAAATGATTACAGGGTTAAAGGGGGCCTTTTAACGTTACAAGACGGGCCGCGGCGGTGGGGGCGCTGTGGGGGTCTGGCACATCAGTTGACGCTGCTCATGCTTCGCATTAATTTTTGTCATCGTGTCTGCGCAGAGCCAGCTTTTACAGATGCTGCTGATGTCATGCTGCACAACACTGCGCATAAACAATGTCACTTCACACCCACTGATGTCGAATAAATACTCACACAACAGCTCAGGTCTGCGCAACAAACGCCGCGATGGGCCTTCAGTGGTTCATTGAAGCCATGTCTGAGTATCTGTTGACCGTGAGGGATGACCCTGTTGCCTCTTGAATGTTTAAATGCCATTTGATCCTCTTCTATTCTGTTTCTCTTCACTCTCCAAGACAACACCCAGGACACGATGTCTGATTTGTGTCTTTCTCACCCACACCTAGATTCAGAAATGTTTCCACTTGACATATTCCTGTTGTGCCTCACTTTTATATACAGTACTTCTACTTCCCACACACCTGAATCACATTTTCCTGTGTTTGAGGCTGTGTTTGTTCTCCTTGACCCACCCCGCTGGTGAATAAACAGTCTACCGTCCCTGCCCTGGTTTAGGCGTCCTTGCCTGGATGGCTTCCTCTGCTCTTTAATCCGTGCGTTTGTGTATTTATGTTCACCTGTGTGTGAAGGCATGTTTGTGTATGTGTGTGTGTGCTGCTCTGTAGCTGCTGAGTGGTTTTGGAAACCCACATAAATAGTAAAATCTGTGAGCTTTTAAAAAAGAAAAAAAAAAAAATCTGCACGAACGATTACAGATGCATTCATTTAGTGCAGTTATCATCGGTGTAGTTCCACTTCCTTTTGTTTGCTCTGGATTATATAAACTAGGGTGTTTTAGACAAGGCATTAAATATACAACAAAGGCAATGACAGACAGACAAAGTGGTGATGATACTGTTCATTTATTCACATTGAAGCCAGTGCACCGCTGGTATGAATCGACACGGTGAACTGAAAAAAGCATGAAGCAGGACACCACTGTTGTCCAGCTTGTTAAACCATGTTGTGATTTTTAGGTTTTTGCTTCATTGTGTGCGTTGTCCTGCTTTGTGTTCATTGCAGATATTAGCGTCCAGCACTACTCATTGGTGGATCGTCATAAATTTTGTCCAAACATTCATGGTCTGCAGATGATAAAACCTAATGACTAATCCACATGTTGATTAACACTTTTGGTTTTGGTGATATGGGTCCACATCTTTAGAATGGATTTACTTTTGTAAAGACATTCATGTTTCCAACAGGAGAAAACATATTAAGTTTTATTTAGTTTTTTATTTGTCCAGTTTAGGGACATTTAGTAGTGAGTAATTGAACATTGATTCATTGCTGTTAATAAGCATTTTCACTGATCAGGCAGAATATGAGGGAGAAGCAGACTGTCAGAAACTGTATTGAAGGCTAGCTGTAGCACCCAGTTTTGCTGCCAGGTGGCACTTTTAACTGTTTAATGAGATGGAGTTACAGGTTTGTCTGCTGACCGCCCATAAAGTTTACATAAAACCAGCGCACCTCCCCGCTCTCTTCACTGGTTTAGCTAGCTACCTGAGGCTCATGCTAACGCTAAACTAGGATTTTCAAGCGCTAACAGAAGCCGAGAGCCTGTCAGCGAATAGCAGCTGTAGCGTCTAACGCTCTGCTCAGCTGCGAGTATAAATATATTTTAGAGGTGGCAGTAAATGCTGACACATTTCCTGGACTGATAAAGATGCTGCGTTAGCATTCGTGGACGCCTGTTCCAGCTGAGCAGCTGTTTGCAGCAGCTGGAGTAACTACAGTGAACAAGTCACTCCGTCATGTAGATGAGCTACGAGGGTTATTTTGATATCCAACTGCTGTGAATGGATTAATATTTGGTGTGGGTTGTTTACTTTGCAAGACAGCAGTTTGTTTGCTGTGTTTGATTTTGTGGAATTTGTCGTGACAGCAATTTTCAAATCAATCATTATTTTTTGGCATTTATTTAATAAATTAGTGACTTGGCGTTGACTTTATCTGCGCTTCAAACTGCTAATGTAACCGAGCGGATTTTTCTGCAGACAATAAGTGTCATTACACATTTTTATCAGCATTTGGTAAAACATCTACTGTCGTTCCCATCAATAGTCATCCAATTATTGATCGTTAACGTGGTTATCAGTTGTGGAAATGGTTTTAAAACTTGTTTTCCATCATGTTAATGTGCAGATGATAGCGTTTAGCTACAGACAGACGATACCTTGCAGTCCTGCCAGTATGGCTGTAGGTTCTTCCAGGTTTACATGTATGATTTCAAAGATGCATCCAGTTGGAGGAAGCCGACAAAGGCTCAACGTCACTGGAAGCAGCCCAGCAACAACCAAATGCGATCATGTCTGGCAGAGATGGGAGCGCAGAGTTGTTGACTACTGTGCCTCCACAAATAAAGAACAGCGTGTGAAAACCACTGACGTTGTTTGTAGGTGGTAGAACAAAGAATACGTCAGACAGGAACTGTCCAGAGCTAAGTATGTAAATTACACGCTCACTGCAACACAACCCAACAACCACAGATCCACCAGAGGCCGGATAACGTCAGCTGCTTTGTATCTGTACATGTGAGTGCACCATTAATCTTGCGAACTCCCTCAGCAGTGGAAAAAGCTCCGTATGCGTTCATGCCAGTGTGTGCATGTGGATGCAGGAGGTGCTAGCGGTCTGTACAGAGTGTAATCAGAAAAAGAGGATTTAAATAACCCGGCGCTTTTGAGTGGCAGCCAACCATGAACGTCAGCCAAAACAAACCTTGCATGCAGGTCACACACTGGAAGTTCTTTTGTCAGGAACCTGCGATCACTTTGTCATCAGGCCAGTGTTTGGATTGGTGCAGCTCCAGTTTCTTAATTGAGTAAATGCCACGATAGTTTTGCGCCTCACCTTTTCAGTCTCTCGCTCGATCCCCGGTGACGTTTCGCCTCATTTGAATCGCCGGATGCGAGTATTACTAAATCTTTATCCCCTTTCCATCTTATAAAGAAATATCCTCCACCTGCAGTTTCACCTTTGGACTAAACCTCTCAAGTGATTTCCCTTAAAATCTGCCCGACAGCCGATGCCAAGAAAAAGCTTTTAATTTGTATGCAAATGTTCACAAATCATGGCAAGTTTCTGGCCGGCGGTTTCTTGTGCAAGTAGATTAAATTAATGATCGTGTCATCGTTTTTGCACAGCGCGCGGATGAGCTCAGTTTTGAGAAGAAAATATCACAGAAATAACAAAATAACTCTTGAATTCCGGAAAAAGACCAAAGAAGAGTAATTATTCTCAGCATCTTGATCTGAGAATAGAAAAGTTTCTCATCGCTTGTTGTGCTGACAGAAAATTGTCTCATCGGAGAGGTCGTCCAGAGCTTCACGTCCATATATCTTAATTGATGACTGTGTCTCTCAGAAGCTCAGCGATGTCAAGACGCTGAGCCCCCGTTAAAGCGAGATTAAAGGATAAAGCCAGCCCTTCTCTCATTGTGTTTATTAACCAAACAAACCACAGGGCTTAAGTCGGCCCTGCTGCGCTCTCTGATACAAATTAAAGAATTCAGATTATTATATGACTCAACAACGCTGCAGATAAAGCTCCTGAAAGACTCGTAAATATTTTTGTTTTTCGGGAACCCGACTTCTCACCAACGCTTTTCTGTGGGAAAACAAAATTAAAAGTTTTTTTTTTTTTTTCCCTGAACGCTCCCCCGATCCCGGCGCTAACCCGGCTAAAAGAATGCGATTCTGTTTAATTAGGGGGCTGCGAGCGGGCTCATGGGAAGCCCCCCATTTTTTAATTTCTGGTCCCTGTGGCTCCCTGGGCTGACTCTGGCTGGTTGGGGGTCACTGCTACAAGGCCTGAGTCAGAGTGCCATGCTGCCAGAGGTTAGCAGGGCCAGCTGGTTCTCAGACTGGCTATGTAGGCGAGTGCCAAGTCCAATATTCTCCTTGCCCTGTCAGGACTCTTGTTTTTTTGTTTTTTTTTCACGGATGGCATGCTACAGGCCTGTCGAAAGCAGTTTCAAAAATATTTGTAAACCTAAACGATTTCAAATATTTGTACAAGCACACATGAAACTACCAGGTCGTCCGAGGAGCCCGAAACGCTGCGAGATTAGCCCAACGAGCGCTTCCACATGAATTTCCAAATAGTTTCAAACGTGTTTTTCTAATATGGTTCAGCTTTCGCGTGTTTACGGCACCGCCCAAGTAAACAGCACAAAGTATTTGGCCGTGTCACAGATTAGAAAGTTCATTCCTCAGATTCGAGCTTTGATGTAATTGAAGAGCTCTGGTTTAATGTGGGTGTGTGATCCGAGAATTATATGTACATGAATGACTTGTTTTACAAGAACAGATAAAACCACCGACACATATGGAAAGGAGCTGTCCATTACGCAAGAAAACCCAACGGATCGTCAGTTAATGTCTCGTGTTTCTGACCCGTGGACGCCACTGGCTGCTTATAATGATGTTTAAGTGGGAAAATGAAATGTAATAGGCCATTTCACAGGATTAAAGGCAGGCAGGGGCATTTTCTTACCTTGTTGCAGCTGCTTAAAGCTGCGAAAGTGACACATAATGAAACTGATAAAGTTTCATTAGCTGATAAACCCAGTTAGCACCAAATGTTTTGCTCTGAACCATCAGTGGATTGACAGATAAGAGTTTTTACTAAAAAAAAGGCACAACGGCATCCATTTAGAATAGAATACTTTGGATTTTCAGCTCATTGAATTATGTTTTTGCGATATTTGTGGTCAACGTTTTCTCAGTGTTATAATTAATCAGTTGTCTCGTGTTAATTTGGGCGCCAACTGTTTTGAAATATCACTTCATTGCTTTAAGTAATCAACAAAAAAGTACAA
This sequence comes from Stegastes partitus, assembly GCF_000690725.1. NCBI lineage: Eukaryota > Metazoa > Chordata > Actinopteri > Pomacentridae > Stegastes > Stegastes partitus. Next base: position 23,498 of record NW_007578947.1, on the reverse strand, counting down.
ATTCTCTGATTTCAGCTTCTTGAATTTTTTCCTCTATGACAGTAAATCGAATGTCTTTTGGTTGTGGACAAAACAAAACATCTCATCTTCTTTGGGAAGCATTGATTGAAAATTTTCACCATTTTTCTGACATTTTGACACCAAACATAATTACTGCAGCCCTAATCAAACGTACTTTGCTTGGAGTAAGAGTTTGTATTTGATATGTTTTTCTTTTTTTCTCCAATGTTCAATAATCTGGTTAGAAAAATCTTAATTCTTCTTTTCACACGACTCTTGTTGGTTTCTAATAGTGCTACAACTCATGATTGCTTTCATTGGCAATTAATCTGTTGATCATTTTCCAAATTAATCTGTTACTTGTTTGGTCTATAAAAGGTCAGAAAATAGTGAAAAATGTCAACATCCCAAAGATATTTATTGTCGTAGTGATTGAAGGAAACCAGAAAATACTCAGATTTAACCAACCTGAATCAGAAAATTGATCTTTTTTCATTTAAAGAAGCCATTTCAGGCTTTGGGAAAAAGAAAAATTGCCGTTTGTCACCATTTTCTGACTTTTATATGACACACAACTAATCAGTTATTTAAGAAAATAATCAACAGGTTAGTGTTTAGCTGCAGCACTGATGCATTATATCCAGATACATCGGTCGCTCCTCGTCTGTTGCTCTCCTTGTTGTTGACGCCTAAACTTCTAAAAGACTTTCTCTAAACTTGCTTTGACTCGTTGCTTTTGGCGCCAGATAAGCACGACTTGGCGTGAGTGACGTCCATAGCTGTAGGTCGGTGGGAACAGATGATCGGAGGTCAAAGGGCGTCGCCGTTCAAACGTATTGACTAAGCAGATATTTGCCCCGCCGGTGCACCCATCAATCACCTTCTCACCGGCCAACGAGCACAACGTCAAAGATATTTAATGACACCGAGAAGCTTAATGAGCCTCCTTAAAGTAAGGCTAACATGCGCTCACAACAGCGGCGTGACTGATTGCAGCGTAATGAGGTGAAAGTCGTTAACCGGAGCTGCAACGGGGTTGCCTGAAACTTTTAGAAATATGTCTGCTTTACTGTCTCTGGTTTGCCTGCAATTGCTATAGCATAAGATACAGATCTTTATGAAGATATTTATAAAAAATTTAGCTAGATAACATGTTTAAAAAATTGCCTTTTAGCATACTGTTTTGTGGAAATGATTAAAGATTTTTACAGTTCATCATGCCACTGATTCAAAATCGGTAATATTGGACAAGTAGATCTGAAGCCGTCAGAAAAAAGTTCCGTCTTTGAGCTCACATTAGCAAAAAATAATGATGATGCAGAAGTGAACTCGTGGTATTTTCTGAACCGTATGTAGCTGCAGGTCACAATAATAGAAAACTGAATGCTTTTAATGTGAAACTCTTTGTCATAAAAATGAAAAAAAAAAAGAGTTATTTTTGTTGAACTTTCACAACTGATTTAGCAGGTTTGACAAGTTGTACCACAAAAACAAAAGTACTGGTAGATCCAAGAAGAAGACAGTTTCACAATAAAACTAAGAAAACAAGTTATTTAATATGTGTAGATTTTTTTATTTTCAGACCCCTTGTCATTATCAATTGCTGAAAAATCTAAATTGTGTGATTTCTGTCAGCCTGAAACCTGAAGATGTTCAGTTTACACCAGTCTAAAATATCTAAAACACTACCATTCACTTGTTAAACTAGTTAAATGATTTCAACACTCTCTCTCTCTGTTCTAATTGTTCCAGCTTTAAAAAAGAACAACAACACTCTTTACACTTTGCTTCGCAGCTCTTCCTGAAATAGCCCTTTCCCATCCCAGTATAGTCTGTTTATTGGCGAGCGAGAATCGGAGCTGAGATAAGCTCTCGGAGATTCTGTGTAACAAACAAAAACAGCGTCTTCCCACAGGCAGACAGGAAAAAACAAAGGGGGCGAAGGAGAAATGAGCAAAAGGATAAAGGTGAAAAGCTGACTACATCCTATGTTTCTGTAGAATTTCCTCCCCAGACGCATTGTCACACACACACACACACCACCGCAGGACAAGCTGTTCCAAAAGAAGCATTGACCTGCTGCGTGAAAGCATCCAGTGACAAAACAACCTGAAAAGCGATACCCTGCAAGCGGAAATCACCTCGGCGCATGGAACAGGCCCCAGAATGGCCGTTTGGAGCACAATCGCCATAATACAGTAAAGGAGGGGATGTGCTCCTGTATTGTGTCGGCCGACAATAGCCGACTGTAAAGTCGCGGCCACGCCACCCTATGGATTTAGCAGCTCTTCACAGGGCGAGCCATTGTCTCTGCAGCAGCGCTTTGTGGCCGACTTCCAGAGTGTGTCAGGTAACAGGTGGTGAAGATCAGCGGCGATACGAGGAGCAGAAAGAGAGAGTGAGGAGGAGACGGAGGTGTTTTTCTTTTCTTTTTTCTCCCCCCCCTCCTCTTTTTTCTTGAATTTATTTTGATTGCTCCGTAACTTGGGCGGAGCGCGGTTTAATCTGTTCCACCGGCTCACAAAAGGCCTGTCACGGTGGTATGATACCTGCACACACTGGGCTGCAGCGGAGCATTCACAAGCTCTGGAAACAATCCCACAACACCCAGAAACAACATCACGCTGTGGGCTCAGCACGGCAACAGCAGCCCGCCCTGCTTCCCTTCAGCTCCTCCTGAGTAAACTTTACGACATCCACAGAATGCAGCTGCAAACATTCTTAGATTACTTATCAACTATTACATTTATTATTTATTTTGATGATGGGTTGATTGGTTTGACGCGCTTTTAAAGAAAAATTCAAATTCCAGCTTCTTCGATGTGAATATTTTCTGGATTCTTTTCTCCTCTACGACAGTAAACTGCACATCTTCAGGTTGCAGACTTTTGCAAAACGTTTGAAGACGTCATCTTGGACTTTGAGAAACACGACGCAAACTTTTTTTCTTTCTTTATAAACTCTCAAGTGCAACACCACAATGCAGCGCTGTTTATAACTTTAAAGCAATATCCTGCCACTGTGTTTGGGCTCATCTGTACATGTGAAAGGTGTACATAAATCTGATACACTCTACATTTAAGTGGTGCTAATATGACATTTTCAATACTTTAAATGATGCATGGTGCACTTAAGCCTACCTGGTATTGTTATACTCAATACTGTATTATTACTCAGTTCTATAAAAGTTATTTGAATTTTTAAGATAATTGCTTCGATTTATCAAACCACAACTCAGCTCTAAGTTCACTTCAAGATGCAGCCCTTTAAAGCCTTCTACACAAATGAACAACACAGTCACCCGCTGGCTCAGGAGGAAATGGAGCCTTTTAGTACTTCAGTAGATAATTTCATCAGGAGTCAGTGGAGACCAGAACAGAGCTAAAAAAAAACCCCAGACAGAGTCAGAAGTTCAACGCTAATGTTGCTGGACGTGTAAATACGCATCGATTTTCTGACATGTTAACCATACCTGCATTATAACGTAATGATATGTCAGCTGTGCCCAAGAAAAGCAGCTAAATTCATTTAAAACAGCTTCATAGCAGACAAATGTTGTGTGTATACAACAAAACCAGTTGTTTGCAAATGGCTAAAAAAAAACAAAACCTTGAGGAGGAACAAGAAAAAACAAACAAAAGTTTGTTCATCTACAAGAGACATTTTTTTTTCAATCAGGAAAGTCTAAATAATCTTTCATGTCAGCTGGTGTTCGGCATGTTTCAAATGCTTTTTGAAGGTGAAAACATTGAAGGAAGTTGGAAATCTGATCCTCATGTGAGTTAAATGTTCACCCCGTCAGGTGTTGGATGTGTCCATTATTCATTCAAAATTCATCTAAAATAATGAAAACGTTAATTAGAGCGTTGAAGTTTTTAAAAAAGAACTGAATAAACTACAACAAGAGCAGCTGGAAGCAGAATTAGAGTAAAATCAAAAACCCAAATTGCCCCGAGGATAAAAATAAGTCGAGCGTTATATTGCTCCGCCTGTTACTCCAGGTTGCACCGGCACAGTGAGGAAAAGTGGATTTTCCAAGTTCAGTAAAAACAGCGTCTGAGCTTTTATGGTAAGGCTTCACATTAGCAGACAGTAATGAGGTAAAGTAGGGGGGTAGAAAAACACTAAGAGCTTTATAAATAAATAAAACCCGGTGTCTGTATTAGTGAGAGGAAGGAGCTTCTAATGTTAGCATTTAGCTTAATAAGTTCTATAAATATCTACAGTGATCAGTCTTAATGCCGAGTGATAACAGCATCCAAAGCATGATGAAGAACTAACTTCCTCTAATGCGATACCTAATAAAACGTTATGAAAACACAGATTAGGTTTTTCACAATGAGCTGCAGCCACAGTAGGCGTGCCAGTCTCCCAACACTCCACCGGGCTGACTGAATAAAAAAAACAAGCCGTGAGAATGAGCTGAAGCTCGTGGAGCCAACAACAACAACGCATCATTTTCTTTTTCAGTCAATTACTGCCAGTGTCTTAGCCTTCATATACCTGCTGTTACAACATGTTCATCCCGTCTAATTTCTCTTTCTTGTCACCTGACGAGTATAAATCCAGTCTTTACTCATCTTTAAGCTCAGGGTTGGTTCTAAAAATGGCGTCTCTTTGGCGTTTTGCGCTGATGTTCACTTGGAAAAGACGCCCAGAATTTTATAGGATGAGGTTTTTGGTGTAGCAATCCAAATCGATAAATTAAATCTGCTAAAAGCAACAGATTTGAGTGTTCATTCTCAGTGGAAATAGCAAGAGGAAGGAGCATCTAATGTTAGCTCACAGTAACTGGTTTTATAACTATTAACAGTGATTAGTCTTAATGCTGAGTGATAACAGCATCCAAAGCATGATGAAGAACTAACTTCCTCTGATGCGATACCTAATAAAACGGTATGAAAACAGGTTTTTCCCAATGAACTGCAGCCACAGTAAGCGTGCCAGTCTCCCAACACTCCACCGGGCTGATTGAACAAAAATAAGCCGTGAGAATGAGCTGAAGCTCGCGGAGCCAACATCAGACTCTGAGGACGTTTCATTAAACCACCCGGCCTCGGACCGAAGGGAGCCTGGTCCGATCCGGTCCGGCGTGGTCGAGTCTTGGCTCGCACCGGACTGGAGCGAAGACAGTGCAGGTAACACGGAGAGCAGTCCTGTGCGCTGGACAATGATGTGCAAAACATTCGTGCATCTGCCCGCTCAGATCACACCCTATCATTCATATGCGAGCGGCTGGTCGGCGTCCAAGCGGGTACGTCCAGCGGGATGCCCCGGAGGAAATGAGGTCATCGGAACAGCCTAATGAAGAAAACCATCCTGATCCAACTCTCCTGCCCCTCCATTTGACCTTTCATGTCTCTCAAATGGAGCTCGTCTTTTTTTTTTTTTTTTACTGTCAGAGATGACTTCATTGATATACCCCCTGGTTGTCTTTGAACGCCTACGCCGCTGCAGACGCACCCAGCCAGAGGCCTCGAACAAAGCTCCTACACATATGTCCGTTTTAAGACGCTCCGAGGTCCGGTGAGCACGCTCCCATCATTCTCAGCCTGTCCGGCTTCCAGACGGCAAGCTCAGCAAGGGAGTGCTGGGGGAAAGAAAGGAAAAAAAGCAGAACAAGCGAGGTTTATGTGCTCTTTGCTTTTTTTATTGCTCAGTATACAGAGTATCAGGAAAAGTTGGTTGAGAAACAATAAGACGAAAGGTCACGAGCTGAGATCCAGCTTTTTACATCAGGCTAAAGTAGTTTGCACCTTAGCCTGTTGATCCTTCAGCGCACCCCGAAGTGAGGGAATTAAGGGGGAGGGTTAAAAAAAAAAAAAAAAAGAGCTTGCGTCTTCGTGCCAAGCATTACGTCTTTACTTTAGTCACCAGGCCCTTCAGTCTTAGCCACATGGCCCAGAGGAGGACAGCCACTTAAACAGATGATTTTTGTTTTCAACACGACCGCAGAGGCAAGAGAGGAAAAGGACTTTTAAATGACATGAAGATGTCAGATTTTTAGATCAAAAAAACTACTGAAAGAAACACACATACACAAGGATTTCCTGTTTGATCATTTATTTGAGTGTTTGTTTTCCAAGTCAGCATCAACGGTATCCCTTCGCTATCATCGGGCTTTGATGCGTTTGCCAGATTTTTGAATGTGCATTGTGATCTGGCGATGAGTAAGGCGGAATAACAATGGCAATGAAAGCATTGTGGAGACAGAAATGTTTTTTCTTTAATTAGAGTTGGCAGTGAAGGCTGGTGGTTTTTGTCGTCGCACTAAAAGGGACATGTACACAAATTCCCCTCGTTTGTGTGCGAAGATCACAAGTCTTTTGGTCTTTATGAACATCGGAAGCCTCAAAAACAAAAGAAGACTTCATGTGGTGCATCTTTTCTGCCTTTTATTTAATTTTTCTGCATTTATTTAAAACCACATTTGGCAATAGTTGAGCACGGGGAACTTGAAAAACTCAGCGAAAGAGCTTTTACATACAAATAACGCATCATTTTCTTTTTCATTCAATTACTGCCAGTGTCTTAGCCTTCATATACCTGCTGTTACAACATGTTCATCCCGTCTAATTTCTCTTTCTTGTCACCTGACGAGTATAAATCCAATCTTTACTCATCTTTAAGCTCAGGGTTGGTTCTAAAAATGGTGTCTCTTTGCCATTTTGCGCTGATGTACACTTGGAAAAGACGCCCAGAATTTTATAGGATGAGGTTTTTGGTGTAGCAATCCAAATCGATAAATTAAAGCTGCTAAAAGCTGCAAAAAGCAACAGATTTGGGTGTTCATTCTCAGTGGAAATAGCAATCTATCACCCGATTCGGATGTTATCAGCCCATTAAATGTTCATTATCATTACAGAACGTTCTCATACAAACGAGCCAGTTGGGACCTTCTCCACCTTCTAGTGGACTCGGGAGGCCATTATCATCCATTCTGGTCACTGATAAACAAAAAGTAACCAGATAACATCGGTGACCTCTTGAGGTCGGGGTAAGTCCATGTAAAACCTCCAGTGGAGTCGTCGCCATGGAAAAACGTAGATAAACGCAGCAACAGGATGTATTTTAACCCAAGCTGTAATCTGTTTCTAAACCCAACCGGGTAGTTTCATGACCTAAGTTCAACCAAACACTGACTGGAAACACAGTGAAAAGCAGCGAGTGGAAACAAACGGCAAAACGAGACTTGAGTCAAGAAAACAAATAAAAACTATAATAAAAGTCCAAGACGGGACTTGAACTTGCATCATCAGTGAAAGTCCACCGACTTACGCCCACCCCACCAGCCTCCAAATGTGGACTTTTGTTCTTCTTTGTAAGAAAAAAATGAATTGAACTGAACTCTAGTCTTTTGGTTGAAAGTCCGATTGGGTTTTTATGTCACCGACCATCCCTCCAAGGCCTTCTCACTCTGACTTTGTTGCTCTTTCAAACCAACTGCCTTTCCCGACACGTCACAGGTCACAACGTTCCCTTTGAAACGTATTTAAAAATGCACTTTAGTTGTATAAGAACGTGATTTTGTGGAGACGGGGTTGGTAAACACAATTTAAAAACAATGGCGTATTTAACCTGCTAAAAAAGCGGACAAGGGTCCATATGTGTGGAAATGATCTGATAATGGTGATTTAATGAGCTGAAAAAGTCCAAAACCTGTGAGTCTATCCATTTTTTCATAATTAATTTTTAGTTGTTGACCGATTATCAGCCTGGATGATTGTCGAACCCAATACTCAGCATTTACCTGATCAGCATTGACTCTTTTTAGCCGATTCCCGCACCACATTGATGCAACTGCAATTTCTCAAGCTTTAGACACCACACTGTGAGATATAACCAATCAAAATTAGAGAATAAATATTAAAAACTTCTCTTTTAATCAAACATATGTCAAACATAAATCCACCAAGGCATTATCTATGAGTCTGAATCTTAACACCAGGATTTTTATCTCATAGATCAGTTGTCTGTCTACTTGATTACTAAAAAGTTGGTGTCAACCCTGACAAAAATATCAGTCAACACCCAATAACCTTGGTTTAAATAATATCTGTTTTAAACAATCTGCAGCATTTACCTACGAGGGGGAAGAAAAACTCTCAACAAGGGAATCTTGGTAGATAATCACTTCAGGTTGGTCCAAAGAATATACGCAGGAATTTGTCTTACAGTATTCAAATGTGTCATTTACTTTGGCATCGTGCCCGTAGTTTTATATCTTTAAAGCGTGGTGTCTTTTTTACTCAGTGGACTCGACAGCACTCGTAATCCATCCATTCACGTTTTATTTAAAAAAATATCAGTCCTAAAGAATACATACAGTTGATTAAAATGTCTAAAAGGTAATTGATGTAGATGCGTTGCAGATACGCTGCGTGATGCAGATAGAATTCCTAAACAGATTGCGGTTAGCAAAGCAGAGCAGGAACGTTCATCACATGTGTTTTGCAGAGTCTCTCATTGGCTTTGTAGGAGTAACGGAGCAAAATTGCACTTGACATAGACAGAGCCCACGTTGGAGTGGGTTCAAACCGTGCTCTATCTAACAAATATGCCTGCCTGCAGTGTGTGAGTGAGCGGTATGGGAACAGTTGAGAAAAGCCCAGCAACATGCTCACTGTCATGTGAAGCGAGCTGCATTGGCCTCAATGAGTCCAACCTCAGCATGTAAGGCCTCATGTCTGTGGAGCCAGATGACAAACTAAGGTAATATGATAATAGCAGGGCACATGTGCTGTTAAAATGCCGTAGCTCCCAGCGAGGATAACCGCTTCTGTCTTCAAATGAAACATATATAGTTTCTTTAAAGGGCTCTGTGTCCGTAGGAAGCGCATGAAAGAGTATACTTTAGCTCCTTTCTGTGCAGAGGCACAAAGAAAAGCCATCACTTCGACAAAATATGTCATGAAACGGAAGGTCCCACCCATGCTTTACCTGAGTCCCATTGAAAGAAAGTGTGCAGAACAGGATATCATTACTATTAAAGAGGAAACAAGGCTTAACCAGTGCCAACAACTTGCTATTAAAAACGTGAATGCCTCATTGTGTTGGTGGTCTTAGGCTGGATCTTAAAATAACAGGGTTCTACATGGTTCTCACTCCCCAAGGCGGTGAGTCGTAGCCACGCTCGCCTTTGAAAGATTTTCACTTTCCTTATAATCGAATATAAAAAAAAAAAAAAACATAAAAAAAGGAGCAGGGTTGGCCCTCTCTTACGCCTCGATTAGTATTCTGAGAGGCAGACAAAGAGGCAGCAGCAGAATTAATAGCCTTTGACATTTTCAACTTCCTTTCCAGAATCCAGTTTGATTGGTGGGGAGGTTTTGTGTGGGTGATGATAAGAATGCCGGAAGGCAGGCTGACATTGCAGGTCCCCCGACAGCTGAGTTCATTAGTAATGTCTGCTGAGATGGGTCTTAACCTGAGTCCTCTTCGCTTCAAGTTTTCTCACTCTGGGGCAGATTCCAGTATATTTATCACCTGGAAGTAAAAGCCAAGGAATGAAATTGAGAAAGGACTTATTGGTAAAGGGAGCCAAGCTTGATGAGTGAAGCATTTATTTATTTTTTTGTTTGCTATGCATCATTTTGGTTATTTCTTCAGGCTGTCTGAACGGTGAATATGATCTGGTCTCTGGGGATGCTGTATGGGAGTTACAGTATTTCATCACAGTCTGCTCTGTGAAATGATGTGGGCTGATCAGTAGTGACGTATGAGAAAGATACACAGACAAGATGACTTGTTTCACTCCCACCTACTGATAAATAACAGCTGTAGAAACAAAACAAATTCATCTGTTAAGGAGTTTCAAGCGTTTCCACTTTTCCTGAGGAGGGCCAGTATTTTATCAGAAGATGGACCATATTTTACGCACTGTATACTGTTGCTGACCCATACATTATGCTTTCAGCATTCATTAACACTTCACATAACACTTCCTAAAAGGAAATGAATATCATAAATCCTTTCATTTCCTCGTGTCATGCATTTACAAGCAATATCTCCATATTTGACCTTTGACGTTGAGCTCTGAATACATGGACCGTACATTCACATGTAGGATGTAAATCTTGGTGCAGTTTCCTGAACCAATAATCAGCCTAGTTATTGATCAATAATTAAATAATGAAAAGTATGTTTTTCCATATGCTGAAAAGACAGTATGTAACCACGGATACCATTTTTTTTCCTGCAAATCTGCTCAATTACAGTTGAATTAAATTAAAAAGCAAAAAATAATAACTTTCGCTCCGACGCAGCTGTTCAATCTTAAAATAATCCTCATTGATGATCTACATGATGGAGTTTCTTGTCCACTGTAGTTAATCCAGCTACTGGAAACAACTGCTCATCTGGAGCAGACATCTACAAATACTGTTGCAGTAACTTTATTAGTGCAGGAGGTCTGTCAGTATTTACCGCCGCCTCTAAAATGTATTTATACTCAGCAAAGCATCGTAGATTCACGTCATTGCTTGAGTTGAAGTCTTGTTAGAAGCACGTAGTCGCAGTCCTGCTGCTCCTGAACGTTAGCAGCGTCTCTGCTGACAGACAGTTAGCCTGCGTTAGCGTTTGAAAACCTTAGCTTAGCATTAGCTAAACTGTTTTTACAACCTGATTCTGCAGACGACTGCCACAGTTAGTAGCTAGACAGCAGGAGGTGGGCTTGTTTTATGGACTCACATGGACAGTCAGCAAACACACCTGTAACTCCATCTCAATAAAGAGTTAGAGGCTCCACCTGGTGGTAAAAACTGGTACTAGAGCAAATCTATTATACATTTTCTCATATGCATGTACCTCGTCGTGTGCCTTATCGTACATATGTAATAGACTCAGCTATTAATTATAAATAACTGACTGATTCATACCACTTTGCCAATCAGACAAAATGCCAGCCAGCTGTCAGTTACCCTTAAATTTATTGAATTTATTGATGGCGACTGCGAGGTTAGCTAGAAGAATGAATGCCAAAGGAAACCAGACGAGTTTAAAATAGAAGAAATTAAGCTATATTTTTCTACAGGTATAATGGCTTATTTAAATGAATATTCTGTTTAAACGGTCATGTGCGATCTGATTATGAAAAGCATTTTTGAGAAAAAAATAAGTTATAAATTCAAAGGGTGTAGGCTGTTTTGTGTTGAGGTGTTTGTTAGCAGTGTATTAATTAAAACAGAAACACGTAGAAATTGTATAGCTAAGACACACTTTAATGTAAGTCATGTTGTTATCACAGTGTTGATTAATATCATCATTGTATTGTATTTGACTGTTTTCAGCTCAACAACAGTTACACAGCTGTTATCGGCAAGATAACTAACATTTTTCAAATGACTGTGCCGCTAATGCTGCTTTTTTGTATTAAAAAACATCAAAGTTTACGTGTTTGACTGCTACGTGACTTTCTAGTGACCCTGGGAGAACCTGTAATGAGAAACTGCTCCGGCAGAATTAAATTGGTAAAATGTGTCTCATTTAATAACATGACTTTTGTCTGCTTTGGTGGCCCATGTGCTCGCAGACTTCTCCGCCTCCCAGCCTGCTGCGCTGTTTGAAAACCTTACACCTTTGCTCACCAGCCTGCTATTCTTCACAGCTTTGTACTGCTGTCACAGCACACAGACTCACTTTGCACTCAGAGGCAAACCTCAGGAATTCAAATTAACCCTCGCCGAGTTCCTCCAGTCCTCACCCATCCCTCTCCTCACCCTCTCCTCACCCTTCCCTCTCCTCTCTGCCAGTCAGCCATTTATAAACACTCCTCCTGCTCGGCCGACGAATGCAGCTCGAGACAAATCGCATAAACAGGAAAGTCGGTGAATAGACGTGACCCCTCTCTGTTTTACATGCCAGCCACCATGCTGTCCGTCAGTCAGGACCTGCTGGCCCGTGAAGAGCCCTTCGTGTGATGTTTAAAGTTTTATATTCCTGTGTTTGATCCTCACATGTCCTGGCTTTTTTTTTTCTTTTTTTTTTTGTAGTTTTTTTTTTTCCTCCTGAGAATTTCTGCGTTTGTGAGAGAGTGTGAGAATGACTGTGGGAGAGTGTAATACGTCTTGACACAGGAATATCTGTCACAAGGGAATAAGAGCTCTGTGGTCAGATTCGCAGTGAGAGGAAAGTTGTCTGCATTAAATGGAAGGATTTGCATGGGAGTTGGGAGTTTCCAGCGAAGATGCTGACTGCGAGGAGACACATGCGGGCCAGCTTGATTTATTCTCTAATGCCAGGCGTCGCTCTCGCTGCCAAACGACGATTCACAATCAGAATTTCCAAACTCGCGCTGAAGACACAACAAACACGGGCAGATGCTGCAATTCCAGACATTATTTGAAATGCAAATCAACACTGCAGAATTTCCACTAAAAGTCCAGGTGATAGGTGCCAGATTCGAGCTTCAGTTTTTGTTTTTTCTCGCCATTGCATCATTGAAATCCGACGTTGTGGCGTCGAGAAATGCTACTAGTGGCACTGCAACTGCAAAAACACCTATTTATGTGAAGAATAGGCTCACCAACAGCAGATAATGTTATTTTTTTACAGTCATTTTGTGTTTGACGGATTCTTTTTCAGCATTAAGAGTCATAATGAAAACTGTTTCACTCCATACAGTCGCTGTATTATCAGAGTTAAAGCTCAAGGGGATTAAGTGTTTAACATACTATTATGAGGTCTAGCCAAGGTTCTCAGACTGCAATTTCCCTTCTCACAATGTCTCAAATCAAACATTAACTTTTCACCTAAACAGTCTATGGCATCATTGTAGTGCTGGACCACTTAAAATATAAGTGTAGACATCATTTTTTTCTCTGTTATAATGTTTGGCTCAAGCGATATGCTGCAAAATGCATAATTTGGTGATGGTGGAAAGTCAAATTCCCATTAGACAAGGCCGCAAATTGTACCATCGTACCAAGTTGGATGCCTTCTTAACTAATAACCCCGACTGTAACTTTCACAATATTCCAAAGGCGTGTGCGTCTGTCCAAATGTAAAGGGTGGGTAATGTGGTTCACATAAATCTGAGGTAATGTTCACCAGCGAGGGCGTGTGCAGACAAATATCCATCATCTCCGCAGAGCACAATCGCTTCACGGCTTGTTTGCTTATTTTCAAATTTTCATCTGACTCCTCATATTTGCGTGGTGGCGAGGAAATGGATTATTATTATTTGGTGCAAATATTTAATGTTCCCATTATTTAAGCGAGCGCATAAACAAATGCGTCATCGGCGATTCAGCGCGCGTACAATAACAGCGAGGCCCGGTTCCCACAGTGGGGCCGGAGCTGGCAGCCGGGCCCAGCTCAGCCTCGGAGCTGCTGGGAGGCAGCCAGCTGGAGGTTCAGACCACCACAGCACAGTCGTGGTCCACACAGCTCCACACATGTGCATCTACACACCAGTGCATCTGCAGACAGTGAGGACGCGCTGCTGCTTCGCGCGTGCACGGCGTTGATGCTGTTAGGGTTTCATTTGATGTTATCACCTTTTCCTGGTAGCTCAAAAACTTCTTCTGCCTTTAATTTAATTAAATATGTGTCTTTTACAGCCTCATAAACTGTTTGAATTCTCTTTTTATTGTGACTACACAGTTTGGCATGTACATTTAATATATAAAAACAACAAGTTTACAGATTTTTGCAATTACTGTAACACGAGGGACATGTGCATAAAAAAAATAAAAATACTTTGAAGTGCACCTTAAAATGCACAAATTTACCTTTTTTTTTAGTAGTAAAACTGCTCCTATTAATGTAGATATGAGCTACAATGCAAAACTAAGCACAATATTTTCACACTGATGGACCATTAAATGCTTTATTACCTTGTAAATCTGTAACAACGAACCAGCAGGACTTGTAAAAGCGTTGATAAAGCTAATTTCCTTCAGCACACTTCTTTGGCACCCCTCCCTCATTAAAGCCAAGGAGGTTTTGGTGTTTCATCCAGCGCCAAAATCACCAGCCTCTAAATGATAGGAACTTAAACCGATGATAGCAGTTTAACACTTTCACCATTTTTGTTAATTGGGATGTAATTAACTCAAACATAGTGTGCATATTTGTTTATAAAATGGTCAGACATAACAGGAACATGTGTAGATTTTTCTCTATCTCTAACCCCCAAAGGCCACTTCTGAGCCAATAAAACCCCATCACATTTTCACAATAACATCCAAAGAACGTATAGTAGAGAGATCATCTGGTGACCAGTAAAGTATAGACACCTGTGGAAGGTCATACTTTAAGAATACACTGTAGTTTTGAGTAGCTCAGCGTAGATTTGTTTGTTTTGAGGCTGCATTAAGTGGAATTGAGCTCCTAATATTTGATCTCTAGAGGACTTATTGATGAGCTGCTTTCGATAGTAATCCACATTGTGTTCTGTATGCTAGCGGCATGGCCCTGTGCTAATGTCGGACTCTGTTTTTGTTGTCCGGGCCGAAACATCTCAAGAGCCGGACGATGGATCGCCGTGATATATTCCACAGACATTCCTGGTATTCAGAAAATGAATCCCGCCGTCTTTTCATGTATATTCTATTATCCAGTAAAATATGTCGACATCTACATGATTGATGGACTTCAAAGAGCCCATATTTCCTTCCTTCAGTAGCTGCTTCTTTTTTTGTGCCTACAGAAGTCAAAAAGTCTGAAACACAGGGGGATACTGGGCCTGAAAATGCCTTGTTTAAAGGCCAGACTTTATTTTTTCCGTTAATTAGCACTAGTTCTGTGTGCTTTTAAACATCAACCGTCAGCGAAACAATGCCCGTTGGCCTGTTTGAAAAGCAGGTTATCTTTATAAATAGCCATTTGTTAGCAGCAGAAACTGTACAAACATTTTAAAAAGCCAGATTTTGAACTACCTGTAGCTGGTGAACTAGTAACGTGTGATCCTCTGTTCTGTGAGTAAAAATAAGCAAATCTAAGCTTAGAATTGTGACGCTTTACTTGTTTCTTCACTCAAAAATAAACCGTTTGTGCCACATGCTGTAAAAAACAAACAAACAATACATTCTGTACTCCTCAACACAGCTGATGATTGACTCAGTTGCCACCAACAATCACAGAAGTTCAGGGACTATTCAGATGAACTGCAGGCAGAGTTTACAGAGAGTTTAACCTGATTAATAAAATAAATGCAGCATGCCGCAAAAGCGACATACAGATTGCTGAGTTGTTTGAGGATACATTCAGCATGGTGAAGCATCTTTCCAGAGTTTATGTGCAGAGTATCGTGAAAAATGCAGAGTTCACCGAGGCTGTGAAAATGTGACCAGTAAAATAACTATAGTATGCAGAGCCGCTGTGTTTTTCAGTGTTGGTAGCACCTGTTGTCACCTGGAAAAATGCTCTACGTGCTTAGTGCAATTTGTTTTTCACTTGTTGTAAGATGATCAGCATTTCTTTTTTCTTTATTTGTGGTTTATGGCATTATAGCCGAAGATCATTTTGAGTTCTGTCTCCTTCTAGTCACGGCTGTACTGCTGTCATAAAGATGCAGGACTACATTTATACAGCAGTGAAAAATCTGAGGGTAAAGCGTGTAAGCATGACCAAAAAAATCCAATAGAAAACCTGTAAATGCGTGTAAACATTGGGTTAAGTGCTTTTCAAGTGCCTGGTATTGATCAAGAAACACCACTGTGGGAAAATGTGCGCTGGAAGGTGTTGCCACTGGTTAAAGCTAATTGCATCATGCTGCCTTCTGAGCACTTCATTGACGGAGCAGCAGGTCACGACCAGCCTGCTCGGTCTTGGTCAACATCTCGGCTCCAGGGAGTCTTACTCAGCAGGGTGATGTCACCGCGAGGGGCCTCCTACACATTCCTGAATCAGAGGAAAAAAAAAAAAAAACTTGCAGCCAAACAAAATGACATACGACTGCACTGTGGAAGCACGCAATTGTCACTGGCTGCATTTATACACTCAGCATAAACCTGACATGTTACCCAGAGGACTCGGGCTGCATTGACATGGTAACACACATCTGTTTTTAAGTATTTTGTGGCGCAAACGCGGCCCTTAATAACATCCTAAAATAGGAGAGAAAAATCATGTGGTTTCCCATTTATTTTCTCCTCAAGGAAAAAGCTTACATCCATGCCATATCTTTGTCCAGCAATAAATCGCACACATCTAGACAATGCAATCTCGGGAGAAAGAGCGCTTGGAGTGAGACGTTTCCTCCTCGTGCGCCACGAAGAGTTAAAAATCTGAAAGTTTGCAGCCGTGTAAATAAACCCTAGTTAAGACAACAAATAAAATATCAGATGTGTGTCACCTAAATGGAGGCTAAAAGAGAGATTTGAGTCAGCGGTGCAGCCACAGCGGAGCCATTGTGTATCCAGTATCATCAAGATTAACAGCTACACTGCAGCCTGGATGTAGCCTCTGGGAGCAGGGGAAGTGTGTTGTGGAGTTATTGTAGTATTTCAGTCCGTTCCGTGGGAGCTTTTCCAGAGCGTGGACCCCACCGCTCACCTCTTCATTCTTGTGTTCTGACATGGTCGCATTGAGGAAAGAACCTGCAGATCTGATACGATTCGCTCAGATTACACGACAGATATCGAATCTAAATCAAAAGTACGAACGGGACGCGTCCAGAGAGGCTCCTGTGATTGTTCTTTAAATGGCGATAAAGCTGCGTGATAAGACCGCTTGTTGCTTTGTTAACATGATACCAGCGAAGGTGTGGTTCAGCCATCATCTCAGCAGCTCTTTAATTCTCAGAAGACAAAGCAACAGAACATCTGCGCGCACGCATGTCTGTAGGTGGTTGCTTCTGTGTTTGGGAAGTGTTTAGGGGAAAAATACTTTGATTTGATCTGCGATATTTCCTTCACTTGGGTTGCTATTTACGGAACTAATGACTCAGAGCCCAAACGCCAGCAAGCATGCCGATACCCATCACCAGAGTCTGGCCCTCGGCCAAGTCTGAGCTTTTCGCCGGGTGCTCAGACACGCAGCGTGACCTCCAAATAACACTATCACCGTCTGGATTACTGGGAATTACAGGGAGGGGGGCGGAACACAATAACAACTTTGCATTTGTTGATTTGTGAGTCGTGTTCTTGCAGTAAGCAATGCTGTGGTTGGTTAATGATGCAGAGGGACTCCTGAGATACGTTAGCATATTTTGATAGTTAGCTTGTACCAGATTTACAATCCCTCTTGTTCCCACTCAGTGCTGCACAATATCAAGCAATCTGACATAGGGACAGTTACTTCTTCTGCAATATACAGCGTGATAGGAAAATATACAGGAATTTTCACCAGAGGGAACTGAAAAACTTTGTTTAGAAATGCAATGTCCTGATCCGATCGACCAGTCAAGGCCTTTTTGAACCGTCGGTTCCAACCTAAACCCTCGTCTGCTGTCACATAGGTGTCATAAAGAGAGAACTGGTGGTAGGATGTTAGGATGCAGATACTAAATAATGTTCTTAATCAACAATCGACAGCGTTGCCAATCAAGATTACGTCAATTGATAACACAAATGAAGCAGAGTAGATATTCGTCCTGTCGTGATCTTGTTGTTGTTGTAGTCAACATACACATGATTTGGACTCTGTTACAGCAAATGAGCTCTGGCCCGAGACCATTAAGGGTCACAGAAGTCTTTGTTATGGTGCTCATTGTTGCTAAACCCCCACAATGCTCTCTGCTCACCAACAAAAAGCTTCCCGTAGTCCAAGCGAACGCCTCCTTGGGTTGCTTCAGTGATAAGCAGTAATAGATTGAAGATTAAACCAGGTCTTACAGCTAATCTACGACACGATATCGGACATAAATGTAGAGAATACAGGCTTTCACCATATTTTGGAGCTTTTGGAGCCACAGTACAGCCTACCCATCTCCACACTACATTTCAGGCTGACAACAAGGTTTCTGACCACTTACATAACATAAGGAACAGCTTGGATGCAGAAATGCAGCTTTTTTTTTTTCTTAATTCATTGCAGAACTTTTTAGTTGCCAAGATTATACACTGGTTTGATTTTAATAGCTTCAGTTTACTTGAAGTGTGCATTATCTATGAAAGTGGCATTGGACTTGGACCGTATTTTCTTTTCAGTCCACACAGAACAGACAGCAGGCCATGAGAAAATGGATTTGACAAAAACTCTATTGGATTAAAATCGCTGACTCCACTTTTAAGGTTCCATATTCCATGCCACAAGGACATGAGGCAGCCCTCCACAAGGGACACATAATAAAATTAAAGATAAGTAGCTCTGCAAGTCTAACTTCATACTTAAAGGAACAGTCGAGCATTTTGTGTTTATTTGCTTTCTTGCTGAGAGTAGTCGGATGAGAAGATTGATACCACTGCAGCCAACAGCCAGTTAGGTTGGCTTTCCAAAACGCTGCAAGCTGGAGGAAAAAAGCTCGCCTGCCTCTTTTTCGAATCTAACTCATTAACCAGTTGTTGTTTAATCTCTGCAAAATGCACAGTTATGTGCTGGACTATTTCCTGGCAGGGACCAGTCACTTTCCTGGTGTCTTGTTGTTGCTGTGAGGTTGCCAGACAACCAGCGGAGCTTTGGAGGTGCTGGTATGCAGATTTCACCAGACAGAGCTGGTATGACGTTGTCTAAGGGTGTGCCCCAATATTCATGCTACCATAGTATGCCAGAGAAAGATTTAGTATGTCCTAATTTGGGCTGCAAATTTTAAACAATTATCTTAACCAATAGTCAGCTGCGTTATCAATCAGTAATCCATTCATTGGTGAAATAATGAAACTACACTGGACATTTTTCCATATGCTGATTCAGCTATTTTTAACCATTAACACATAACATTTGCCTAAAAGTGGCTTGAATACATCAGCCTCCTGCTGTCCTGGTGGATATTGATGTGAGCTCTAGCCAAAAGCCATTAACTGCCACCAAAGTTGCTGTCATGGTGCCCGTTGCTAGCTAAACCCCCACAATGCTCTCTGTTTGCCAACACAGAACGACCAGTAGACCGAGTGACTCCTTCTGTCACTGCAGTATTAAACGGTTAGTGGCTCCACCTGTTGGTGCAACCAGGTACTGCAGTTAACCTTAGATGCATTTTCTTACATTCATGGCCTTCATCTTCTGCCTTATTGGTCTTATTTTTAACCGCTTAAATTCATTAACGGAAATGAATTGATGAGCGATTACCATCCATGGTCCCAGTGCATATAATATCAAAAACAGAATGCTGAAAACACCAGGATGTGTTGCTCCATCAGGTCTCCTTTTGCAGTGTGCAAGCTGGCATTTGTTGCTTTTCTGGCCATTTTTACCCACAATCCTCGGCGCAGTTACATCACATATGTCACAGTGTTTCATGCAAGTATAAACAACCTTAAGCTGCCAAGAGCGCACTGACCGATTACAGTTAATTTTACTCTACAAACTGTGATGGTCAAAATTTAAGCCCCAATTTCATGATGGTAGTACGTCCCCACTGTATGGATACTGTAACCAACAGTACCTTTGTAAACGCAGCTGCAGTACGTCCTGAAAGTGAAATGGCAAAGTTTGCAACTTGGAACACAACACTGGTGTAAATAGTGTCATACTAGGAGTTTCTTCAGGTTTTCAGTCTTTATGCTAAGCTAAGCTAACTTGCCTCTGGCAGGAGCTTATTATTGAACTGTGATGACCCAGCATGCTATGGGGTTATTCCATCTCCAACCATCGGAGGCCTTCTCTGATTTGTGTTTCAGATTTTTAAAAAAATAATTTTTTTATCACAAACTAAGAAAATTTAAAA
Source organism: Stegastes partitus (assembly GCF_000690725.1). NCBI lineage: Eukaryota > Metazoa > Chordata > Actinopteri > Pomacentridae > Stegastes > Stegastes partitus. The sequence continues at coordinate 3,730 of NW_007578947.1, read as the reverse complement.
TGGTATCTGTGAATTTTAGATTGCTAGCTGAAATTTCACAAATAGCTTAATGAATATACGTCGTTTCATGCTTCAATCGAATCAGAGATGGTCGAGCAGAATTTGTTCAAAAGTGTTATTGTTTGAGATGGAACAACTCCAGGGCAAAGGGAGGTTTTATATGGACAACAAGAGTCCAAATGAAACGGAACGTTTTTGCAGTAATAACAGGACAAAATGGAGGAATGGATGCAGCTGAAATGATAGGAACATAAACTAGACTGACTAGAAGTTTCAAATGCACTTATCTGATCTATATAAACAGCAAAAGAACTCAAAATTGAAACCAAAAATTACATTTACTTTTACATTTGTGCTTCACCTACAGTTGAATGAAATGTGTTTGTGGCAAAAGTTTACAAACTGGTGCATAACAAAACAATTTACAGGTCTGCACCGGGAAACAAGCGGCCTAAGTCAGTGCTGGGGTTCTGGTCCAATCAGTCAGGGCAGGAAGCAAGATGTAGGATTAGCCGTCAGAACCAGAGCCCAAGTAGGCACCCATCCGGAGCAGGGACTTGCAAATCCGGTTTTGTATACTGAACCAGAACAAAGTCAGTCACACCAAAGCAGAAAAGTGACGCGGCGGCCCAAAGACGTAACTTTACCAGACAGCCATCGTCTCATCCGACTGGCAAAAGAAAGTTTGTTTGCTAAAGTGATGAACTGCTCCTTCAGTGCTCGACCCACAAATTTATTTAGTTTGGCTCCTCTTGAAGGCACTTCACAGGTCACAGTAGGAGTTTTTAGATCAATGCTTCCCAACCTGCTCCTTGAAAAAAAAGCACCCCAACTATCCAACTGTGCACACACACACACACACACCCGCACGCACACACACACACACACACCTTACCGTGCGCATCATCAATCATCCTTTTTCCACAGGACCGTCCTCCAGGATTGAGTCTTAATGTCTGTTATGAAATCCGGACCATGTGTTGTAAACCAATATTAGTTTACAGTCCCTGGGCCTTTCAGCCTAGTTTGGTCCTGTGCCTAAGTACTCCTCAAAATCAAATCCATTTATAATGCAGTGGTGCATGAACATTTGCTTTCCCTTAAAGGGCCGAGCTGGAATTGAAAGGGCGTCATTAAAATCGCGCTGCCTGCTTTGTTGCGGCGTGCGTCATTGTTCTGACGGTCCTCTTTGACTGACGGGCCGACTTTTTCAGCGGGACTCTCGCTCCGTCGCTGTTTGCAAACATGGTAATAAAAAACGGCACAGTGCAAAACTTCAAAGGAAATTAGAAGCTTAGATTCTCATGGAGCGTCTGATTAGTCCCAAACTCATCGTGCGGCATGACAACGACAGCAAACACGCAGCCAGACTCGTAAAGAGCTGTCTGTTCTGACAAGGGGAACAATGAGTTCTGCAACACATGGTTCTGCAGGACACTTGGAACAGCCGGCCTACCAAATACAAAGACTTAGTTTATTATCTGTTTGCTGCACAGTTTTGAATGTGCAGTCTTTGTTTCTATCTTCTGAACCCCAGAACCTGTTGGTGGGTATAAAAGGAATGTTATCTGGGAAAAAAATGTTTGTACTTTCAACGGTTCTCGAACGTATTGTGTGTGATGTGCAGTTCAGTCAGGAAAACAAGCTTAATACCGTGTATCGTATTGATCAGAATAACCTTATTCTACATGTCTCATTTGATAATTCTTCAATAACGACAGTGTTTGCACCAGATTCTGTGCCGTGCTGAGTTCTCAGGTGAACTGCAGGCTGTGTTTGACGTAAAGTAAATGTGGCACGGCTCGAAAAGGGTACGCAGAGGAGCAAATTGTGTGCAAGGTGTTAGAAGATGGTGAAATATCTTCCTAGAGTGTTGAAAACGCCTAATTTGTAGAGATAGTAATACTCCCATTTTCTTCCAGTGTTGGTAACATCTGTGGACGGTGGGATAAATGCTGTACAGACAAATAATGAAAGAAATTTGGCTAATTTTCTCTTTTTTCCCACAATTTATGGCATTCTACCTGTGCCATACTCCACTTCATGAGTTCTCTCTGCTCGTAGCCGTGGTCGTGCCGTTTCCGTAGAGGTGCAGGACTTTATATTGCAGTGAAAAACGAGCTCGCAGTGAGTAAAAATGTGCCGGGAGGAAAGAAAAACACCCAGAAACTGCTCGGGGTTCACAGGGTTAAGTCACCAGTGGCAGCTGAAAGCAGCAGAGAGCAGATTTTCCACCATAAACCCCTCGTCCAAGTTCTCCACTCAAAATAAAACCCATGCCGAGGAAAGAAATATGCATATGAAGATTCAGTGTCTTTTTCTCATCCCTCCCTCCCTTCGTTTCTTTTTTTTCTCTTCTTAACCGCAAGCGAGCGTCCAAAGGCTGCTTCCCTGAAAATGTGACAATGATGAGGGAGAAGGTGTGGGAGACATGAGGGGCTCTGCTGGGTGTGAAGCTGAGACTTTTCCTGCAAATTTGCATTATTTAGCTGGATGACTGCACCGCTAACACATGCCTCTAGCAGCTGTCCTAATGTATAACAGGGTTTTGGGTTTTTTTTTTAATAGATGGACACCGCTCTGTGGTTTCGAAGGCAAGAATATAAAGAAAGAAAATTTAATCAGAAATTTGAAAGCCTGCCAGGTTTTTTTTTTAATCACATGAGCAATGACTGTAATCTTAATAAAAGATGTCGTCATGCTTTTGCATTTAGCTGCACATATGCAAGAATAAGCGCACACTTTGTGTTTCTGCCCCACTTCGAGGCCACGTTCGTATCCACCCTGTGGGGTTTCCCGGGACAGACCCCTCCCTGACGCCGCACCCAGGAGAGCAAAGGAGGGTCCCTGCCTGACAGCACCAGGGAATGACTCCCTCCAAATGCTATGCAGGGTGACATCTGCAAACCATAACAACTCCTTAAAACCCCCCAAAAATGTGATACAAAGAACAGGGCCATGGCCTCTTTCTGCTCACATAATGAGGCCATGGGATAAGCATCTTCATGCAGAGGAGGAGGACGAAGACGGAGGCTCCTTGAAGTTCAAGCCGAGTGTCAGCTTTGTTTTACGCCGACGAATTAATAGGACGTCACTTTTTTGCTAAACATTTATATTACACCTCAGTGGTGTAATTATATGCGTGACATACACCATAAGCATCATCATACTGAGCGATTCAGCATGTCGGTGCCGAATCGTCACCTTTGCCCTGGATGTTATTTATCAAAATTATTCCAAACCGGTGCTCTCTTGCTGAGCTCCACTTGGCTTTGACAAATCCAGGCTATTATTACGCTTTGATACGATCTCTTTAAGTGAGCTCGCAGGAAACTCACCCTGCTGCACGATGGCATGGCCTCCGAAATTCCACCGCTCTTTTTTTTTTTTTTTTTTAAACTCCGCCCTGCAATTGCCGCAATTGTGTGGTTGCTCCGAGTCGGATTCGGGGGGCCGGGGCATTTCTTAAACGGAGGCTGGCTCCTTCAAGGATCAACTGCATCAGACGCCAAAGCAGCCCGAGGACTTATCGCTTCACAGCCGCGACATTCGAACGTGGAGACCAGTCGAAGCCGGTTGTGTGTTTACTGAAAAACAGCTGATAAAATCCAGAGGACCTGAAGTGAAGTGTTATCTGGATTCCTGAATGTCCGGAAGTGTTTCTGCTGCAGTTGGTATCGACTCGCTCAACGTGTTTGACAGAGAGATCATGAAAGATTTAGAATATCTG
>NW_007578946.1:226069-226913 GCF_000690725.1 Stegastes partitus | reverse complement strand
CTTTGTGGGTGAGGAGCATAGACTGTATAAAAGATGGACGTAGCAACCGGCCCTGAAAAATGACGGGCAGCAGAATGTGTATTGTTACACCCCCTTATATATATGTGTGTGTGTGTGTGTATATATATATATATATATATAAAGATTTTATAAAAGATTAAAGCTAAGATTAAGAAAATAATAATAATAAAAAAAAAGAATCTGAATTTAAGTAAAGTGAACTGAACTGAATCCTTGTTTCCTGAAATTGTGCCTTCTATACCAAGCTACACTTTCAACACTCTGAAACTCAAGCAGTTTTTGGGCTGGATTTGCTGCTGTTACATTTTTCATATTTGGACTCACTGTGGGCTCATTTTACCTGAAACATAAAGTCTGCATCTCCATGGATGCAGTATACCTGTAGAGGTAGACTGTAGAACTCAATAAGTAGAGAAAACTCAAAAATGTCTCTTGTGTCCTCTGAAATGTTAAATGCTCGAGTAAGTTCTATTTTGCTGTCAATCTCTGTATTTGGAGCCAAGAGACCAAAAACTTAATAAAATGAAATTAAGAAACCACACCAAGTTAGAAATAACAAAATATTGAATAATTTCAAAAAACAAAACTTTAATGTTAGCTAGTAAACAGTAGCAGTTTTCTAAGATTCAAACGTTTTTATTTGTGCCATGCTCACACAGTATCTATAGTAAAATGCAACAGGCTGTACAATAACAAAAACACATTATAAAAGGACATTCTTTAAAAATTATAGAAAATTTGAATAAGTCACAACGTCATAAACAATGAGGTAGAGAGTGGTGAAGAGGAAGGCGTGGTCTCTCTGTCAGGGTGATAGTGGATA
>NW_007578946.1:196792-224544 GCF_000690725.1 Stegastes partitus | reverse complement strand
ATTTAAAAACTACCTGCTGAGAAAGAGACAGACAGCAGACAAACTGTAGAATAACCTCTATGTTACCAATGCAATTTGATAAAAGTGACACAGGATTCTATGACATCAACACAAACAACACCAGAGTGACTAATTAGGGACCAGAATTAATTTATTTGCTCAATATGATGTAAGTTTGGGTGTATTCTACATATTTATCTGGATGTATTACAGTGTTGTCATTATTTATCTCCAGTGATTTACACCGGTGGGTATTCAGCATGTTGATGATGTTGCCTATACATGAGCAAACTTAAACTATACTCCAGTTATTGCGTGCAGGCGTGTATTTTCATGACTAAAATGTGAATTCCAGCACCCTTTGTTGGTAAAGGACAAAAAATCAGCATCTGATTCAGGATTCATCAGAATATCCTCCAGCAGGTTTAAACACCCACGTGGGTCACTGCCAGCATCTTATCTCAGAATCTACTTCTCAGAAATCATCGGTACAGTCCCTCTTCACCCCTTCAAACTGACAGGAATCCTCTCACTGTTGGTCTGCTCATTTTTATAAAGACAGCAAAATGTTTGTGCAACACACTTTGGGAGGGATGGTGTGTCTGGTTTTATGTGTTTGTGTGAGTTTTGTAATAACAGAGGGTTAGAGGGAAGTTTCCTGTATGAATTTATCTTAAGACACAGTTTTCTGTTTCAGTTTTGGTATTTTATAGTGAATCGTGTGTTGCAAATATAGAGGGTGCAGTACAGATGCTATGATTTCTTCTGCTGTGTTTTGGTTTGTTTTTAGTCTGTATTGTTGATGAGAATTTAAAGGAGGAATGCCGATAAAAGCTGTAGCTGTTGCTGGACATTTCTGTCTCATGACTTCTGAAGAATGCGTTTGCTGTTTTATAGGTGACAACAGAGGTTCAATGTTTGTGCCAAACATTCTCACAGCTGGACTTCAGTTTCACTTCTTTCCTGGGGACGTACCCTAACCCTAAAATGGCCTTTTCTCAAAATTCCGTGCTCCACCATTTCCACGCTGTCAGACTTTTGCAGAGCGTTTCAATAACTTTTAGTCACCATTTCCTGTACTTAGTGCTGGCCAAATTTCAGGTGTGTGCTACATTCCCCCCAGGAGGAGACGAATTTTGATAAAGACTGAAAATGAGTGAAAATCATCACATTTGTCACTCACTTTTTTCAAAATGGCCCAACTTCCTGTTGGGTTCAGGGCTTGGCACTGGTTGAGTTTTTTGTGCATCCCGACCCGCCCACCAAATCTCATAGTTCCAGGTGAAACAGCCTTCTGACTCCGTTGAGTGCCGGACACATGGGGAAAGTGCAAATATTGGCCTTTTATGCAAATTGAAGTTTGTGCTGAGCAAACTTCAGGTGTGTACAAGTTTCCCCCGAGGAGGAGACAGATTTTTGAAAATGCCCACATAATTGTGAAAATGAGTGAAAATCCGCTGTAGTGCTGCTGTTTTTCAAAATGGCAGATTTCCTGGCAGGTTTATGGAAAAGTCCAAGTTGACATTTTTGTGCGTCCCGACCGGCTACATATGTGTTAGCCCGATTCTTTAGCTGGAAGCCCAAGAACAAACCGGAGAAATCTTCAGTTCACAGATGTAGAATTTATTTATGTCACAGGTAAAGTGAGGCAGCGCTGGGCTCGGAGTGACAGGGCTCTGGTGAGAGCTCTATCAGAAGGAGCTCCGATATCTGGAAAGGATTCACATTTATCTTCTTGGGCTGGGCCTGCCCAGAGGATGGACTTGTACATAACTGAGGTTAATTGGCCAGTTGCTGTGACATGAACAGCAACTGGCCAACATATGAAATGTAAACAGAAACTGCTTGGATCGAATACTCAATCGAAAAGGCGTGTATCTAAAGAAACTGATAGAATAAAGGAGTTTCTGCTGTCTCTCAGTTCTCACCGGCCATGTTGTCTTAAAGGATGTGCATTGTGCTCAGTAGAAAAAAGCAACACAGGATCATAGGTTCAGTGGAGAAATACAGATTCAGAATACATGATAGTTAACAAGTTCAATAATATCTTGTAGTCTAAGCTTTAGCCTTTTGGCAAAAATTGAGGCAAATATTTTGGCATCATTGTTTAGTCGGCTGATTGGTCTTCAGTTTTCAATACTAAGTTTGTCCTTGTTTGGCTTTGGAATTAATTTAACTAGCCCTTGTTTCAGAGTGGGAGGTAACTCCTCGTTCTCTAAAGCTTCTTCAAACAGCTGCTAAGGATGGTGCTAATGTTTTACCACACTCCTTATAGAATTCTCCTATTAATCCATCACTTCCAGGTGATTTATTGTCCTTCAAAGCTTTAATGCATATTCGTACCTCCTTTAAAGTAATTTTTTGATCACAAATTAACTTAGATTTTTTTGATACCCTTTTCTAAGTCTCTAAGATATGCTGCAGTATTATCTTGGATTATTGAGTCAGCACTGTGCAGTGTTTCATAGAACTTGGCCACATATTGGGAGATTTCTTTTTCATTATTATATATGACATCATTGATTCTGAGTTTGCTGAGAGACGTCTGTTCATAATTTCTTTTTTCCAAATTAAAAAAGTACTTAGTGCACTTCTCACCTTGCTCTAGCCATCTTCTCCTGGATCTGACAAAAGCACCCTTGGCTTTTTCTTCATTTCTTCTTTCATTTCCTCTTCAGACCAGTTTGATTTAACAGATAATTTAATCATTTTTGTGACTATTTCCTGTTCTCTCTCCTTATTTGTTCTAGAAGTCTTTTTACTCCCTAATATTGCATAATTAAGAACTTCAAATTTCGCTAGCTCCTAGTATTTACTAGAACTATTAGATAATTTAGCTTTTTCCCAGTATCTGTCTATAATTTTTTTTAGTTTGTTTTTGAAATTCTTTATCCTGTAACAGTGTCTTATTTAATTTCCAGTAATCTCTGCTAAAATGTTGCTGCCTTACCCCCATATTTATTCTGATGGTTATCGCATTGTGGTCTGTAAGAACTGTCGGTTCTATTGCAGCTGAATCTACTTTATCCTCAGTGTCTGATGAAATTAACCAGAAGTCTATACGAGATTAAGGAGAGCTATCTTTATTACTCCAAGTGTATGCTTTTTCATTTAAGTGCCGGTGTCTCCAGATATCAGTTAAGCCTATTCTGTTACATATATTGTCTAGTTTATGGACTTGTTTATCTTTGGGAGGTAACCTACTATCCATACTCTCATTCATCAAAGTGTTCAAATCCACGCCACCTCCCCCATAAGATCTTAGCCTCAGGAAAAGTTGCTGTTACTTGACTAAGCTTGCTTTCTATTGTTAAGAATAAAGTCCTATTTGCTTTTTTACTATTTGAGGCATAGATAGTTACAAGAGTGAACTGTTGACGGTCAACCTTAACTACCAGAATAATCCATCTCCCTCCTGTAGCTATAGAATGTTTAATTAGCTGGCCTTTAAACTTGCCCATCAGAATGGCTACCCCTGCTGATCCACACATCTTTTCCCCATTGACTTCTCCAATATGATATCTTTATGTCTTTGGCTTGAGTTTCTTGAATGAAGTAGAAATCAGCACCTTTATTCTGGCAAGGATATGAGCTGCTGTTGTATCTGCGACAGATGAGCCTATATTTTACAGAGCTTATCCGTTTTCATTTCCCAACATACATATTGGCTCTACCTGAACTTATATCAGGAACACAGAAGGTGTTACCTTTAATTACCCCTATTGATTTAAGTTGAAGCACCAAGATGCTAACAAAAAGAGAAGAGAGAAAAAAAGAAGAAATGGGGCTGGTATTGAATAACACAGTAAGATGAATATTCTTATGATCGGCTCCCTAATAAAGAAAATATAAGCCATCTGAAATCATCTGAGAAGTTAAATTTTAAGTACATTTGAACTGAATCACTGCTCTTATCTGTAATACTCTCCATCACTACCCATTCACAGGTATTCATAGCGTGAAGGGGGTAATATTGCAAACCATCAGGGTCTGTTCATCCAATAAGCTGTTTAACATATTCTGTAGGTTTATGACTGGGCCCTGAGCAAAACATGATTTTTGGGGCCCTCCACTAATGACGATAACACTGATCAATGGTCATTCACACACCTACTACGAACTTATTTCATTTTCCAATTTGTTACAGCGAATACACTCGTAAAACTAAGTGTGAGACTTCTTGGTAGATTGTAATCCACAGTGATAAAGGTCACTGAAGCAGATTTGCAAACTAGCAGAAAAATCTTACCATTAATATTTGGCAAAAGTCAGCAACTGTCCCTGTTGGCCGCACAGAGAAGCAATAGATAAAACCTCTTAGAGCTGCACAGTAGCGGCAGTGCTGTTTACAGCATCCTTTTATGTACCAGGTATGTTATCACCCATCTACGGTTTATCATCTGAAGTGGTGGTAAATTCACCTACAAGTGAGGCCTGGGATTGATTTACACTTAATATTTAAAGTGACTTATTTAGCTGAGATATTGAATTTCATAGGCCCACAAAAAGGACCAAAATAAACCAAAAGTCATCCATGTTAGATGTCTTACTACCCTTGAAATTACAAAGTCTGTTTTGTTGTTAACTTACCAAGTTGAGGTTGTGTCAGGAACAGGGACAGAAGGCACTGTGGGTGAGGGTGAGAGACAGAGCTCTGTAGGCAAGACACAACAACAACAACAAATGTTAGCCATGCTAGATGCCATATGAGACATCAAATATGAAAACTCTTCCTCCAGTGTGTTTTTCCTTGTAAATGTATTCACATGATGGGCATTTAGCTAAAGACAAGTCTCGTGTCATGTGATTATGTGTTATAGTAAATCATTTGACGAGACCTTACATGTATACAGGGACAGTTTTATCCTCACCTGATACTTGAGTCTCAGCTAAGTCTGAAAAGGACTTTCTCTGCCTGTCACTGCCTCCAAAATACCTGGTGAAGTTTCATATAAATTATGAGCATATTAATATAGAAAGACTGTTCATTTTACCCACATAAATGCTCTGCAGCAAACAATTATTGTAAACAGCACATCTCAATCTATAGCTTGTACCAATAGACCTACATTATTATGGTTCTCTCCAGCGTTATAACAGAGTAACAGCTCGTTACGCTGCTGCCTGAAAAAGTTACGCTGCAAATTGGGCCGATATGTTGTTTTCGAAGGTATGTAGCGGGAAAATGATCATTTCTCTACGTTGATTGTACCAGGCTAACTTACATGTATTCAGGCAAATATTTAACAACCTCCAACAAAGAATATTGGAACAACACAAGTCACCTGCTGCTGACACACAATTGGTTGGTCAAGGATGGCATGCTTGAAGGAAGGTCTTCCTCTAGAAACAGCACCTTTAAAGCTCCACTGAAGTTTGCTGCTGCTGCTAATCACGTGGACAAAGAAAAGGCCTTCAGGAGGAACGTTCTGTGGACAGAGGAAACAAAAACTGAGATATTTGGCCACAATGACCAGAAATACATTTGGGGGAGACAAAGTGAGGCCTTTAACTCCAAGACAACCAAACGTATCAGCAAGCATGGTGGTGGCAGTATCATGCTATCGGGTTGTTTTGGTTCCAGTGGGGCTGAGGCTTTATACAAAGTAAATGGAACAATGAAGGAAGAGGATTATCCCCACATTCTCCAGGAAAATGTAAAATCATCAGCTGGAAGGTTGAGTCTTGGATGTAGTTTGGTGTCAGTTAGACAGTGACTCCAAACACACATCAAAAGTGGTAAAGAAATAGTTAGATGAGGCTAGAATTAAGGTTTTAGACTGGCCTCCCAAAGGCCCGACTTAAACCCCATCAAGAACATGTGGACTGTGATGAAGAAACAAGTCAGAAAGTCAACAAGTTTTACTTAATGGCACCGACTCTGTCAAGAGCAGGGTCAAAGATACAACCAGAGGCTTGTGGACGGCTACCAAAAGTGCCTAGTTGAGGTGAAAATGGCCAAAGGACATGTAACCATGTGTTAGCATTACTGATATTTGTCATATTTTGTCATTTTTCCAGAAGATCTATAATAAATTTATGTAAGACCCAAAATGCACATTTGTTTTTTGTGACACAGATTTATGTTTCAATGATTCCATCACAGAAAATTTAGAGTTCTAGGAGTCATTGGAAACTCAAGCCTGATCATACACCTGGTCTTTACAAGCGAATGCAAACTTTTTTCAGGACTGTATGCCTTCAAGGCGTTGCTTGCTCTCTCCAGCTGCTTCATGCCTGCTGCTCATGTTGAAGTTGAGCCAGTAGAGGGCAACAAAGTCTTGCAATAATAAAAAAAAAAAATAAATCTCTAGGCCCCTTCCAGCCATTTTTAAACATTTCCACCAGGTTGGAATAATTAGTGAGTCAATAAATGCACATCTACAGCAGACGAGTTTCAGACAGAATTGATTGAAATATGAGAAGAAATTTTCCCGCATTTCTCTGAAACCTGCTGATCATGAGTGTAAAATTATGGATGCTTAAGTGATTTTTTGTCCCCCCTCGTATCACATCGTCTTCTTCAAAAATGAGTCTTCCTGTTTCTATAGTTGTCCATTCAGATGATTGCCCATAAATACAGAAATGCCACCATTTGTTTAAATAAAACAGCGACTGTCCAAGTGCTTCATTTTTGTATTTTGAAGACGCCTCACTTCTCATCCAAAAAGGCTTCTTCAGTTGGAACTTCAATTAAAACTGAAGAGGCCTTTTGGAAACTAAAGCAGGGCCAGTTGCCTTCATTTCAACACTTAACTCAGGCATAAAACAGCTACACGTATGTCATCTAATCCTTAAATAAACTGTACATTTTTATTTTGTCTTTATGAAGTGGGAACATGACAGTTTTAAATCAACTTAGGATAAATACACAGAATATATTCAAATTGTTTCTCATACGGAGCATATGGTCCTTTCTGCTCAACCATTATAGGTTCATGAGAGAATAAAAATGGCTAAAAAGAACTCTTAGTAACAGGGACAGTATATGTTTATGCAGCTTTGTGTCTGGAGATGAAAACAGCAGAGAAGGAAACGCTCTGCCGTCCAATCTGTAGCGTCCTCATCTTCACGCTCTCTATCGATTTCATGTCAATCCAAATATTCTGTGTGAAAGTGATGTTAAATGACCCGTTTTTTTCCATGAAGGGCAAACGGCTGATTCTTGACAGAACATTTGCTTCTTGGGAACAGTCTGTTGTTTTTAGAACTATTTTCACTCTCTTATATATTCTTTTGCTTTAATCTGTGAATTATTTTTATGATTTACTTCAGAAAACAGCCATCGTTATTTCAGGATGATTCCTTTAAATGTGTGGTTTGATCTAACCAAGAAACATGCAACAGATTTGCTTCTTGAGAACCATCTGTTGCTTTTAGAACTGATTTCATTGTCATTTACGCTATGTCCTATGAATCTGTGAATCTATGAATGATTGTTTTTCGGATATAGTTTTTAAAAAAGGCCATTATTTCAGACGGTCTTTAAATGTGTGGTTTGGTCTGACCAAGAAACATGCAACAAACATGACATTTACAGTGTCAAACACAGAAAAGCTCATATTTGTATTTGAGGATCTGCAATATAAACATAAATATAACATTTTGTTGATTTTAATGCAAATCATTTGTGCATTTTGATGGTCAAAAATGAGAAATGCAACATATCATGACATTAAAGGTCCACTTTCATGCTTTTGCTGGAGTCATGCTGTTCTATTAAAAACAGAACAGTTAATGTAGAGGTGAAACTTTAACTGTGTCACTCTGATGATGCCGTCATTGGTATTGTGTCAGACGTTGTAAAAGCAGCATCTGACACAATACCAATCGTGTTTATAGCGTAACTTAATTGGCGCTGTATGGCCACATGTTTACAGTTAACCAGCCGCACCGTCACCACTTCAATTAGGCAGCTGGTCGTATTGAGAAACAGTCACTTAAGAGTCCCTGGAGGATCCGTCACGGTCGGCTGAGCGGAGCATCTTACCAGCTCATGAGGGCAGAGTGTGGAGGTCAGAGCCACACATGATGCAAAGAGACACTAATGCAGTGGTGCATTACAAATGAAAAGTTGAATTATTGATGCCAACATCTGAGGTCTACAGCTCTGTGAGTCGGAGCGTTTAGCTGTGATTGGCGGCCGCAGTGATAAATGACAGACGCCCAGAGATATGCATTCACTTCTTTTATTCATAAGATGGGATTATTATTTTGTTTGTTTTTTTTTTTTTTTTTACATCTTATGCACAGCAGATACAAAGACAAACATGTTTCTAAACCACAAACTAAATTCCTCCATCAGTCTAATCCTGCTTCCCATTTCAAAATGGCCCCCCAAAAAAGCAACCCTTTACGTTTGTAGTCCAGTTTCACATTCTGAAAGATCGTTTTACAGCAATCTCATTTTAGCAGAATGGCACAAGCCACCTTCAGAATACTTCCATTTATTTTTTTATTTTTTTTGACAGATACCCACTTCCCCTTTAAACAAATTGCACTTTTTCTTCTTTAAAACTACTTCAACAGGATTATAGGATCAAAAATTAACACCAAAAAACACAAGAGACGACTAAACATCCAACTTATACAGGTTCATTATTTAGTTGCACAAAAATGCATAAATATACATTACGCAAAAAAAAAGTACAAAAATATTTGTACTTTCCTTTTTTGCTCAAATAATGACAGACATTGATATGATCATAAGGACTGGGATTGTCAGAACGTAGGGATGCATTCACAAGGTCCATGCGAGATAAGCCATTTACACAACAGCCTAGCTTTCACAGAGGTAAGACCAAGGTTCTACAGGAAAACAAAACATTTTGCTGTCTAGGCCAAGGTAAAGAGGCAACACAAACACTAAGAAAATTAGGATACACAGAACTCTGCGTTCTAAATTCATGCCAAAAAGACTTTAACATGCAATGACTCTTAACGCTTCTAAACCTCCCAGGAGCAGCGGTGAGCTGTGGAAGGACTAGCTTAACAACGGTAACTTCAAATGCGTCAATTTTCCCTCAGCAATCGTGATCCATGGAGTTTGAACGGGATTTGCATGAGGCTTTTATTTTGAAGTGCTAAGATGGTACCGCAATAGTTGCCAAGGATGAGCTTAGATTGTCGACAGCAAGATGGTTTCAACTCAGACTCCCCCCAGAGACAATCGGGAGGAGATATAAATACTGTTTGTTTATAATAATGCACATTTGTCCATTAAATAAACCTGATTAAATTAATGAAGAGCTTGGCAAACCTCACTTCAGCTGGACAAAGGTGTGGTTTCCAGAGGCCTGAAGGAAAAAACAGGAGAAGGAAAACACAAGTTAGTCCAAACACGCTGGTTAATCTTTGTTTAAAACAAAACAAACTGAATTTAAAAAAGGATGAAGCTGGTGTTATTCTGTTCTTGTCAACATACGCTGTGATAATGCGTTCACGGTTTGTGACTTCCTGATTGTGGCGCTCAGCCCCAAATCGACTCTTAACAGGGCTCACAATATAATACGTTTTTCGTATACGGAAATTCTGCATAGAGTGAGGACTATTTTCAGCTGCAGATCAATACACATTTGATGCATCATAGCAGTAAAGACTGAACGCAAGGTTGACTTCGAGCAATGAGCTGTATCATCAGTTTAAAAACGGGGAAATCTGGTGATATTCTGATTTTTTCTTTGGTGAATTCCCATTAAATTGCCAAAAACACACCACTGAACTGGTTGTACTGTGCATCTGACAGCTCTTCTGTTGTCCAAAATCTATCAAAAACACGATTCCTGCTTCTTCTCTCAGCGACATGCTGCCGTAAATACTCACTCGTGCACCAAAAGTGTATTAATCTGCAACTGAAAAAGAGCCCAACAAAGTAAATAGGTGCTTGAGTAAAGAGGTGAGGCAGCTTTATTTATGTAGGACACTTCAAAACACAGAAGTTGTGCAAAGAGTTAATCCAAATGAAAAAGTGAGAAACCAGAAGAAAATGAGTGAAGTTAGCTAAAAAAAAATTACAGTGTACAGATGTTTTAGGAAACCGTTAAGAAACGTTAAAGCTTGCAGCCCTTTTAAAAGACGAGTTTGAGGCCGAGTCAGACAGTTTGGAGAAGTCCTGATTAATTTGTTGACAGAAATCATTTCCAGCCTTGTTCTTTAAAACCAAAATCAGTTTTTCAAGCATTTTTACTTCCGCAGTCTTTAGTTAATCATTGTGTTGGTGTCATTATGCGGGTTTGACATCAGGTTAGCAGTCAGAGGATTGTGGGTGGAGGTTGGCAAATCTAAAAAAAACAAAACACACTGTTTGACCAAAGGTTACTCACTAAATATCTAACAAAACTGCCGGGACTTCCATCCAGGCTGGGAAGTCTCAGAGGGAGTAGGGTACCAGCGCATCTAAAGAAACACAAACATAGTCATGTACACCAGACCAAAACCAAAAAGGCTTCAGTGCTGCAGATTTCATCGATTAAAACGCTTTGAGGTTTACTCCGACAGGCCGGTTTAGGCGGACTGTCCCTTTAAGCCCCGGTCACTGAAGCCATGGGAATGTGGGTCACGTAGCTGCTCATTGAGGACAATAGTCGTGGAGTAATTAAGAGGCATGGAAATGTGGAGAGTCGAACCTCTCCATGTGTTAAACATTTCCACAGAGCTGGTCTGCCTGCACCTTTCCACACCTGTGACTAAACACCAGAACAAGGCCTCCGCTTTCTACTCGCTGCCCACAAACGCGCAGCTTAACACGCAGTCGTTTGGAGACTCTTACATTTGCTGTGTCACAGTCAAACTAACAGGGCCGGGAGTCGGCGCAAAGAGCATTTAGGGATCAGGGCATTTTACGGATCTTTCATCAAAATGCAATTAAAAGGCTTTTCCCCCCTTTGTGCGGCTACCCGGTCAGCTTATGTTCCAACAGGAACGTGGACAGTAAGTTGGCACCTCCAGAGAAGGCCATCAGAGTCTGACAATTTCTCCAAGCAAATACCTCGCATTCCTCAGTCTCTTGTGTCCCACGAAATGGCCAATGCAATAGCTGCCTACTTCGCCGTGCAGCACTCCCCTGCACTCTTACATTGCGGGAGGAAGTTGGCCGACAATGAACTTTAAATGACCCAACGAGAGAAATATTTTCCATTGCTATTGTTACCCAAAGCCCTGCCCACTCTCTTGTAGTTCGCTACAGCATTTAGACTGCTGCTCGCCTGCAATGTAAACACTCTGCACCCATTCCTGTACCAGCTTCTCCCACATCTTATTAACAGCCCCGTTTAGCAGATTGATGGAGCAAACCAGGTCCAAAAATGAAAGTGAAATTGATTTTAGACTCCACCGCTGGCAGGATGTAAACCCTCTGAACTCCTAGTAGATTCTGGATGCTTCTTGCTCTATTTTTACTCACTGTAGGCTTTTTTTTTTTTTTTCCCCAATATAAAGTCCTGCACCTCTATGGAAACAAAACAACCAGGACTACAGGTACAGAACCCAAAAATGTCTCCAGTCCAGAATCACACAGGTAGAATGTCACAAATCAGAAAAAATTAAATGAAAGTTAAGTTTCTTGAAGCAACATGTACATCGTGTACATGTGTTACCAATAGTGGGAAAATGGTGGCTTTACATAAAGATCTTTTACTGCTTTTATATTTGTTTCCATGTTTCCTATCCACTGCCTGCAGTTCAAGCCCAGTTCAGAGGAAAAGTCTCTGGATTTTTCTCATGTGCCTGTTGGTAACAGCTGAATCCTTAATGGCTTCACAGTTTTGCCAATGAGCACAGATTTCTTTATTTTTTATTCCAGAATCTACTCAGAGCAAATGGTTAAATTAATTTTTTTTCAGAATTAAGTGATTTTGATGAAAGATGGCAATTTGAAGCTCAGATTTGGTTCCATTTTTTTCTGATAGAACAGTAAGTCCCAGATCATTCATTAAAAGACTCATGGAAAGTCCAACTATTCTTTCTGTTTTTACAGTTTCTGGCTCTGATAAATGGTCAAAGTTTTTTAGTTTCAGTTTTTTAAACCTACAAGTGGGTTCTGGGGTTCAGAGGGTTACCGCTGCAGTCTTCTGTAAAAGCAAACTGTGCACAAATTCTTAGGATAGAACTTCATATAGAAAGCATTTTTTGATATGAGAACTTCTTAAGTCCAAGCTCTAGACCAAAACATGGGTATTTTCTAAATAAGCAAGCGTGCCTTGTATCTCCCAGCACACTGAGCAAACAGCGACGCACAGAGTTCCATTAAAGGAAAAAGTTACACCTCAGTATCTTACTCATCCACAAACCACGAGCCAAAAACAGCCTGGTAAACCCCACAGAGAGGAGTTTAAGATAAGTGCCTGATATTCTAAGGTTTCACTACATCACGAAACAGACAACATCTCCGCTGATGGCAGAGCAGGAGTCCAGACATTTTCCATTTGAAAGAGACAGACCTTTTATTACAGTATAACTCATGGCTTTAACTTCCACTCAGCTCCACGTTTCATAGTATTAAGACTGGGCGCAAGGAGCAGAGCCAATAATAACTCACAGACTTGATACCGGGCCGGCTTCAGCTACACACATCTGTGCTGTTGTTGTAATACCTCCGAGGACCACTGGGACTGTTTAGAGTCTCAACTCCTGCTTTTAATTCTCTCATTTGGTTTAAGGATTAAACCTCTGAAGAATGAACTTTTTGCAGCCGTCATGGACAAACTGAGTAAAAATTAAAACACCTGCACACTGCAACTTTGATAAAATTAAAGTCAACCATGCATGATAATCAGTGGCAGGTGCAGCCGGTAATTTTGTGTCTCTATAAAGGCTCCCTGTAACATCAGAGCTGATTGTACACTGCAGGACACTAGAATAAAAGAATAGAAGAGAAACACACACCGGTTGGTCCCTCACCTGGGCGTGGAGGGCTGCAGCAGCGGCAGCGGCCGCCGGGTAAGTGAAGGCAGCGTGAGGGAGGCCGGGGGTCAGCTCCGTGGTGTACAGAGGGTACGGAGTCCAGGCATCCGGTGATGCTGGGATCAGTGCTGCCCCTGTCAGATCATCTGAGGAAGTGCAGGTGGGAGGAAACAAAAAGCTGACTGACCTATCCACGCACCATGTAAGCATCAATATAGAGGCTTTCAAATATGGAAATGTGTAATAAAAACACACAAAAAAAAAAGAGTTTGTTGTGTCATTGTTTAAAATCTATCACTGGTCAGTAGTAAACTTTTTCTAGTAAACGCTTGTATTATAGCTAAAAGATTATAAATCAGACCTGCGTTATTCCATCTCAGATCATCAGGGGCCTTCTGCCCGACCACCTCTGATCTTCTGCATAAAACTTCTCTATCATGAACTATGGAAATGTAAAATAGTATCTGGGAAATTTTAGCTTGACATCTCAAGTTTGTTTGTGATTTTATTTTTTTAAATTGCCTGTCGACCCGATTTCAGCACATTATTTCACACATTGGACTTTGAGGCCATGTTTGGACGTCAATATCTCAGGAACTATTACAGTAAAAAGCCTGAAATTATTTTAATCATTTCTTATGTCATTGATTCAGAATCTGCAATATCAGAGTCTTCACCAAAACATTTTTTTTTCAAAATGCAGAAGTCAGCTGCATGTCAATAATACAAAACATAATCTAAAGAATATATTTTAATGCAAACTACGTGGTCACAAAAGTGAAAAACATTACTTTGGTTCAACTTGCATAACTGAGCAGGTGTGACAAGCTGTACCGGAAAAACAAAAATGCTAGAGAGTCTTATCCAAGTACAACAGATTCCTGGAGCTTTAAAATGGTTCTCAAAATATAAATAAACTGTTTGTTTCTCTTAATATTGGTGTATTTTTCATTTTTGGACCCCACTTTGTAAGCCTTATGTTGACTAGTCAATCTACTTGTCCAGTGTTGCAGATTCTGAATCAATGGCACATGAGAAATAACAGCGAACATTTCAGGCTTTTATGTTCAATCGTTCCTGAGATACTGATGTCTAAACAGCCTCATATCTCAATGTGCGAAAAAAATGTTCAAGGCTAAAGGTGGGTTGATGGGAAACTTCAGTATTTGATATATCATTCTAAAATTTCACAAATATCTGAATAACTGTAGTTTAAGGATTTGATGCGGAAACAAAAAAATCAGACAATTCAAAGATGGTTGAGCAGAACTTGTTCCAAAATGTAATGATTTCAGATGGAATGACCGATCTCTAAAAGAGCAGTCGGACCAGATTTTGCTTCTCATCTGTTTCTATGGAGAACAAACCGAGACGCATTCGCTTATGGCTGAATTCACTGCGTAAAGATCAACAGGCTACACAAAATGGCAAAATACTCTAAAATCCAGTCAGCTTGATGTGAACTAACCTACTTTTCTCTTAGAACTGCAAAGCTGCAAGCAGCAGGGAAGCAAAAGATGCTGTTTAGATGCAATAAGTTCAAGTAAAACGTTTCCTAAAGCCCTGCAGCCCTCTAGCTCCCTCTTCCTGCTCTTTGCCACAGCAGGCAAGTAAACCTCAACAGGCAAAATCTGGTCTGAGCGAACACCGCCGTCGTCATCATCATCATCAACCACCTGTCTGAAACCGAACGAACCAAGCAGGTGTTGAGGCAAAGAGAGCAGAGACGCGACTGCTGACTGAACCCTGTTAGTGGAATTTCCCAGCTGGACAGAAGCAAAGCGGCCGTCTTAAGAATCGAGATGACACATGCATGTGGAGGTGAGTTAGTCCTTCATTTGTTAGATATCGTTTTTATTAACCACCTGCTTGTCAAAGTACGACAATACGCTAGGATTCTCTTTAAAAAATAAAAAAATTAAAATGAGGGCATCTGAGCACTGGCATTGCCGAGGTGAGAGTGGATGAGAGCCTAGAAGTGGTGCAGCCGTACAACTTACATGGGTCCCGTGCAATGAAGTGTGCTCCTAGAGCGGGGTGGATATTTGTGGGGTTCGGTGTGGCCATCAGCTTACTCTTTGCCATCTTCGTGTTGGCTTTAGCAAACTCTAAGCGCAGGGTCTGGGGACTTTCGGGGTCAAAACGGATACCCTGGGGGGAGAGACGGAGGAGGGGAGGAAGGGGGGGACATAGTATAGTAAGGGAGGTGGGCTGAGTTTGAGGGGTTTGTAGCTCAGTAGTCTCACACGGCCTCCTTTCCTTAAAGCGGTGTTTCCATACTCAGGGTGCATCCTTCAAGCTTGGTAGGGTGTTAAAAAAACAAAAAAAAAACACACCGTTCTCCACCCGACTGCTTTTATCGAACCAAAACTGCTCATAAAAGGCTTCAAAAAAAGAATATAAAGGGGCAGACTGAAGGATGCACTTGAAATATTTCAACACGCTTACATCTCCTTTTTTTTTTTTTACCCTCCTCGTGACGAAATCAAGAGCACAGGCGACTGGAGGACGAGTTCAGCCACGAGGAGGAGGAGACGAGGAAAAAAGGGGGCCGATGGCGAGACTCTGAGTGTCATTTTCTCTCAGGTGGTTTTTGAACCCTGCTTTGTGTTCTTGTGCCCTAAGCGTTGTGCCCACATGCAGGTGAGTAGTATTTGGGTGTATGTGTGTGTTTGTGTGTGTGACTGCTGGTGTTGTCTAAGAGGTGATGCTCATAAGGAAGGCTAAGGCTATGAGAGAGAAGTGTTAGATTCTGCCAACGTGGGCTACTGGGTGACAAAATAAGAGGTTACACTACTGAAGATGTGTCCAAATAACACTACACATGTGGCTAGAGAACAAAGTATTACAGTAAAAGCAAGTGATATGCAAAATGAGGAAAGCTATACCAGACTAAGAAGGATGTGTATCAAGGTCAAAGTAAACTACCGTAAGGCTACGGGATTCTGGCCTCTTTCCAAAAATGGCCCTGCCATTGAATTGTAAAAGACAAAACGGGTTGGCTTTGAGAAGTTTTAATGGGAAAGAAGACGTTTTTTTCAAGTCCCAATCATTCTTTTCTTCAGGTTTAAACAAAAAAAAGGTTAGAACAAATCTAATAATTAAAGAGGTTAAGAAAAAAAAGAGAGGGGGAAATAATCAAACAGCAAAAGACTCAGTGAGAAGAGATGAATCAGAAAAAATAAAGGCAATGCTTACATTTAGTGCATTTTTTGCAGCTTCAGCTCCAGATCGACTGTCAAAGGTTACAAACCCGACAGGCTGCAAGACAAAAGGGAAGAAGACGCATTGTGACAACAAACGAAGCTCCGACTTAAACAGAAAATCCTGCGTTTTATATTTCAATTCAGCAAAGAAAGAGCAAAAAACTGGATCTTTTGTTTCTTCATCCAACTTTGAAGTTACAAAGAGATCCAAGACCAAGCCTGGAAATGTATAAATATAGCATTAAAAGCCCCCGATGGAAGGCATCTCACCTGTTTTGATGTTAACTTAATCAGTGACCCTTCATAACCCTGCGGGGAAGAAAGATAGCCAATTATCCACCCTGCAGTCACATGCAGGAAGTCAGGCATGAACGCCTCACTATATGAAGAGAAATCTGCTTGTGTGCACCTTCAGTTCAGACTTGGCAGGAGGCCATCGAAGCTCCGTCTGTCACACTGTTGGACTTACATTTGTTTTGGTAAAATGAGAAACATGCATGCTTCCGATTAACCATTTATCCTCAAAGCTAAAACATAAAATGAAGACTGTGTTTAGTCAAAAGGGGCATGTCATATAGTTTAAACGTAGATCACCTTCCAAATAAAGTCACTGGTTTAGGTTTAAAAGCAGCACACGGGTTGGTTAAAGAACGAGTGAGTTCCTGAGAAGCGAAGAGGAATTTTGCCTGACCGGACTATTGATAGATGAGATCTCTCCTGATCCTGATTTACAGCCGTGGAAAATTAAACAACTTTCACTGGTCGTGATAAATCCTTAGCAACAATCCAAACCAGATTTAGCTTCTAGTAATTTAGAGCAGAAAAACAAGAGGTAGAATACAGTTAATATTACAAGATTTCCTCTGAAGAACAAAAAGCTTTCATTTGGATCTGGTAGTAAAAAAAAAAAAAGAACTAAAAAAATCCAGTGAATCGGGTTAACCCTGTGTTTGCACTGTGCCTGTGTTTGCCTACTGCAGAAATAAAAGAGGCAAAACATAAACAGTGTTACAATGACTTGAAGCATTTCAGCGGTTTCACAATGTACAAATGTTAGGAGAGGAAATACAAATTTCCCTACACAGTGGGCGAGCTGGGTCACGGAGAGGATTGGTTGGCCAATCGCGAGAGCTACTCATTTACACATTCCTCAAGACCATCCATGTGCGAGGGATACCACTTCCAATTTGGTTAGTTAGGACACGGGTGGGAGGGGTGTTTATGGAACTGGAGTCCAGTCAAAAAACAAGAGCAATGGATGAACAATGATGTGGCCTCATTTCCATATATGCAAATATCTGGACTTCCATTAACAGGGTGGATTGAACTGTTCACAAAAAATGAAAATAAAGCACAAAACCTTCTTCTGTGAGCATCAAATGCTAAAATATTACTGCATCATGAGAAGTGGCTTTAAAAGAATGACCTGCACACTACGCTAGTTTCAGCATCTTCATGTGCAGACAAATCCTTTTACAAAACACTTTTCATGGTTTATTTCCAGCACAGCGGATACGCTTCATTTCTAAAAAGCCCACTTCATTTAATACGCCTCAGTGGGCTTCACAATCACTAAAAACAAACACCGTCCTGTTTCTGTGGAAATACGTGATGTTGAAACTCACCTTAAAAGGTCTGAAGAGCAGGTAAAGTTCTCGTGGTTTGATATCGACTGGCAGGCCACTGACAAACAGTGTTCGTACCTGCAGAGAGAATTAGGTAGGTCGTTTTTAACAGAACATTCTGGGTTTTTTTTAAATTGGTGAAAGGTAAATAAATGCTCGTTGACAGTGTTAACACCTCTCACATACAGTATAAGAACACATTCAAGGCATCAAGTGCTGGAAAACAAGACGATAAATTAGCAGAAAACATTTTTATTGCTTATGGTTTAAAGATAAAAAAAAAAAAAAAAAGAGCACAATGTCAGAAAAAGAAGCCAAAAACTGAAAGAGAGCACAGTGTGACCTGAGCTGGACGTATGAATTGACCTTCAAGGATAATGAGGTAAACAAGTGAGATGGTTCCAAAATTCTTCATGACTAATCAAAGACCAGAGGCTCAAGTTAAAAAAACAGGAAAGGATGTTTTTAAATATATTTCTAGAGATTAGAAAGACCTTTAATTATCCAGTAATGTAAAAATAAAAGACAAGAAAACCTAAAAAGATGAATCTAATTTCTGTTGCGACCCCTCTGACTTATCAGGTGACCTGAGCTGGGTCCTGACCCTCAGGTTGGAAACTGTTGCTTAAAACCCCTGTTAAGGCCCAAATAGATGCCAATTTGATTGATTTCCCAGCAATTACATATAAAAAAAAAAATCCTCTGTGATTTAAAAACAAAAAAACCCATCACATTTGTGCCACGTTGCCGTTTCTGTAACATGTCGGTGAACAGAAGACGGTGTTTATCTTCAGTGGAACCCCCAGATCCCCTTCAAGGGCCCGATGGAGCCGCCTTCATCGAGGCCCGGTGCTGTGTATGTGGCCGGGGGGGAAATAAACAGTGCGGTGCGAGGCCCATTAGTTCCCAGCCGGTGGGGAGGCCCTCAGTACAATGGGGGCTGCCAGAGGAACAGCACTGGACAACAGCGCACAGCGTGACACCATTTCCTTCCTCTGACCCGTGGCCTCAACCCTGCCGGCCCTCCGGCATTTTTCAGGTGCCGCACAGCAGCAATGCAGCAAGGCAGCGTACGCAGCAACTGAAAGCTGCCCAGCTGGACGTAGTGGAGATGTTTTAATTTACCCTCAAGCTTCTCGTTGGCTGCGGCTGGACGAACCTGAAGCCGTGGTGAAGTCCGAGCCCTCTGATGAGCTTTAGTTTTAAAGGATCCACATGAATTACTGACACATTGAATTACCAGACAGACTTCAAGTGGGATTCCTTTTGCCTCGTTAATTTGTTTGCTCTTAATTACAAGAAGGGGGAAAAAAAGGAAATATAAAGCAAATTAGGCTGAGAAAAGTCACACGAGGCTTTGTGGTAAGACAATGGGAACAATGGAGGAGCAACAAAAGGCCCGGTGCTCCCCTCAGTGTCGCTCCATAAGGAGTCATTAAAGAGGAAATCCAGCCGGCCACACAGACAGAAGCATGGCAGCTGGATGAAGCTCATCCTCTAGGATATGAAAAATATAAACTAATACTATTTTGATTTGATTTTTTTTACATTTACACTGACAAATTGAAAATAAGGTTGCAATGAAGCAGGTGTGACATTTATTTTCAGCTTCACAAACCTGATGTGAGGCCACAGAGATGGAAAAACCTGCAGAGGTGGAGTGATGGATGATGTTTTATTGGCACCCGAATGCAAACCAAGCAGCCAATGTGGATGCTCAAGACTGTTAAATCAAATAGTAAAGTATTCTTTTAAATGACAAGCCCTGGAGGTTGAATTTTCCTACAATTCATAACATTTGCTTATTTTACTCAGCTTGTGTTTTTTGTTTAAAAAATTAATTTTACACCTTTGATGGTCACATAAAGCAGCAGTAGATTAAAATCAAAGAATCCTGCTTTTATATATGACAGGATAAGATCTAATGTTATCTTATAAAAAGGTACAAAAACTGAATCTTGAGTGAAATTTTTTAAAAAAACGACAAGATTTGCATTTTAATTGTTAGCAGCTAATAATGCGCAAATTGAAAAATGGCTACTTCTAAATAATAATAAAAAAAATCACTGAAAGTTTAGGAATACAAGAACACACGTTAAAACAACAATACAAATACAGTTTTGGAGTATTTCCCAAGCTTGTGCGTCTGTGTGACATGCTAAGTTTGTGAGACTCCACAGGAGGTGCACGTTTCCCCTTTAATTGCGCACTCATTGCTCCTTAAAAAAAAAAAAAAAACGTTTCAGGACGAGAGCGCACAAGTCACCGCACAAAACACAACTTTTCTAATTAACACAACTTAGAAAACAGTGAATGTGCGGCCAGAAACGCAGTTGTCAATGAACAGCAAAGAGAAAGCAGGAAGGAGAAGTCAAACTTTTGCGCTAAACTCACCTCCTCCTCGATGGAAACGTTGTTATTCGGCTCTGCGTCCGCTTTCAGGCTCATGTTGACGGTCGCTGCTGCTGCTGCTGCTGCTTCTGCTGCTGCACAAAGTATTAAGTTTTTCCTCGTCGAGTGATATTTCCCCCAAGTGCGTCTGAAGCTGCAGTGAAAGTCCTGGTGGCGTTTGAGCTTGAGGAGAGAAGATGTGCCGAGGTGAGGTCGTGCGTTGGACGAGGACGGCGGCGGCGGCGGCTGCGGAGAGGTATCCGAGGAGAGTTTGGCAGCAGGACTGCGAGAGAGAATCATTCATAAAAGGGAGGAAAAAGGGAAAGAAAAGGAAACACAAGACACACGCGCTAAAAAACTAAAGGTGAGAAGGTGGATTTTTGTGCTCCGTGTGTGAAGGGTGAGAAGATGGGGGGAAAGAAGTGCGCGTAAAAAACAGAAAAGCCTCTGCGCTCACATCAATGCCCTCAGCTGTGGGACTGTGCGGAGGAAGAACAAGTAAACTTTTTCCTCATTGGAGCGCGTCTCTCTCTCTCCTCCTGTCCGAGAGTGACCCCCTCCACCCCGGCTCCATCCTCCTCCTCCTCCTCCTCCTCCTGCTTTTCAATTAGGTCATCAATTATGTTGGAGTCTGCTGTGCGCCGTAATCAGGCTGCAGATCCGCCTCAGCTGCTGCGGGTAGAGCCGGCCCCTGCAGCCGCTACATCACCGTTTCTATGGGACCCGGACAGCCAATGAGTGACCGCTGAACCTCCAACTTTCGCCTCCACAATCACCAACTTCATATTCTGATTGTTGAGCTGGTTGTTTTATGAAAACTTCACGCGCCAGATGGTTGTTGTGCACCTTCACCTGCAGCTTCCATCAGCTCCAAAAAGATGGAAAATGATGCCAGTGAATGTTTCAGCAACAATTTTTACTATAATAATAGATTTTTGACTGTCTCTGTGATATTTTCCTGAATATTTATTAAATGCCTTTATGTATACAACCCATTTTTAGCCGTTTATTTATTTTAAAAATATTTTTATCTATAATTAAAATCTACAATTATAATTCTGACTCACTTTGTTTTTAATTTTATTCTCTTTATTGTTTAACTTCACAAAATTTCACATTAAATTATGATATTTTAACTGTCCTAGTTAATTTGCAGATGATGATTTTAGTAGAAGTGTTTCATATTTATATAGTAAAGTGAGTAAAATATCTTTACTGCAGTCATCTGCAATATCAAATTATTATGAGTAAATATATTAACAATAATTATCCAATATTGTAATGTATATACATAAATATAATAATAATAAAGTCAATTTCAGCTGCAAAGGAAGCAATGTTTGCTTTTATGCTTGTAATACTTCAGTGTTTTAGCAGAAAGGGTTGAATGCAAGAATTGTGTTATTAAATTTACTTAATAGATAGATAGATAGATAGATAGATAGATAGATAGAGAGATAGAGAGATAGATAGATAATTACCATAATAATACAGGCAAATTCTAAACAAAAAAACCCCACAAAACTAAACAAATGAGGCATAATATAACCAAAAACCAGACACAAAATGACAGAAAACAATAATCATCACAATAATAAACCTTTAAAAAAAAAAAAAAAGAAAACATGTACAAATTGTGCTGGTAGATGATCGGCTAAATATAGTTAAATCTATATATCTATACATAATTTGGATTAAGTCTGAATTATCACAGTATATTAGAGTAAAATAACATAATTAAATCGATGTTTTCCATTTTGCTGATAGGTTTTTATAGGAAGCCAACACACAAACCCCCAGAAATAAAGAACAATTTCTCATAAACTGCATCACAGAATGACAGGATGATGCTGCACTGTGTTCATCTGAAGCGACTTTGATTTGATGTGATTCCAGATATTTAATTAGGACAAAAGTGAAACAACAGGCTTTGTTTGATAAGAAATAAAGGTGATTGTTGCGACGACAGACACAAACCAATAATAATGATGATAATAGTAATAAAAGGCCCGTGTGTGTGTTAGTAATTATTGGGCTCCAGGTTGATGTAAGAGGGGCGTGGGCGGACAAACGGCCTGTGTTGTGTGTTGAGGCTCGGCCCTGGACGTGAGCCCAGCGTGCAGCGTGTTTCCTCACAACAAGCAGCTCTCAGAGGCCACACGGTTTCCTGACTTTGTGTAGCAACACAATCAGGCCTGCAGGGCGAAGGAGGGGCGGCCGAGTGGACGGACGTTTTCTCACTGTACTTCTTCAGTGATTTGATCTAAAAATAGTGGAGCTCTGCTGTGTTTTTCAGCGCGCTTCTGAACACTCTGAACCCAGGCGGTACGTATACAGTACGTACACGTCCGGACACAGGGAGGGAACCGGTCAGGCTGTTACGCAAACATGCACATATTAGGGCAAAGCTTCGGCGTCACGTGAGGCTTTGAACAATGTCAAATAATCTGTATTTATCTCACTGTAGCTGAAGATGTCAAAGCACTAATTACATGTATTAGAAGTAGTTAATTGATTCATTAATCAGGAAAAATGTATCTGAAGGTGTTAAATTGCAAAAATTCCTAAAATTGATCCCAGTTTCCTCTCAAATGTTCATATTTGTTGCTTTTCTTTGCTTTATTTGAGTGTAAACTGATTAAATATCTTTATGTTTGAGCAGCTGGTTGGATAAAATAAGGAAATATTACGATGCCATACAAATGTCCTGCTCATTAAACATAACTAGATGAAGATACAAGCAACAATAGTTAAATCTAAATAATAAGCATTAAAGCTGAATTGAGGTAAAATAACACAAACTGATGTTTTGCATTTTGCTGATAAACCTCCAACGTGCTCATATTTGCTGCTTTTCTTTGCTTTATGTGAGTGTAAATTGATTAAATATCTTTTGGTTTGGGCAGCTGATCTGATAAAATAAGGCATTTGAAGACATCCTGGAATTTGTGATGGGTATTTTTTCACAATTTTCTGACATTTTATGAGCTGATTAATAGAGGAAATATTCAGCATGAAATCCTGAATCTTGATTTTAAGATAAGATAAAAATTAATCAATCCCACAGTGGGGAAATTTGCATCGTTACAGCAGCAAAGGGGAAAATGCCAACATTTAAGGAATATCAGTACAGAAGTTAAAAAATAAACCACAATATACAGAAGTTGCAGTTCTAGAAAAAACAGCGTTGCACTCATCAGTGGCATTGTACAGATTCTGGAAGCAAAACTTTACCGATTTTTTAAAAAATATGTACACAATCTTAGATATATTTAAAATGTAAAAAGACCAGAATGAAGCAAGTTATCATGAGGTTTAAAGTTGTAAAAAAAGGGACACAACTGCATCTGATTTGTGTTTCAGCTGCAGAGTAATATAACCACTGTGCAAATCTTCTAATAATTTAGACAGAGTTGGATTAAAATCTCTTCTACAGGCTGAATAAAGGAGAAGTCGGTGATGCCGGTTTGTTTAAAGCACTGATATGTGGGTGGGTAAATGATGTTTTGTTTGTTTGGTTTCAGCATTTTTTTGTTTTAAATTCCAATGTTGTATGTATTTAATTCAAGTCTTTTTTTTGCAACAAGATGCTTTCAAACAATAAAGCTGAAAGTAAAGTACAGACGTGTGGTGCATAATAACAAAACTGAAGCAGGAATCAGGCCCTGCGTCGCCTTCGGTCCGCAGCTGTATTATACTTGAGTTTTGAAAATATGACATATATTACGCTCTGTTTGCCATTTTAGTAACACTTGCCGCCTATGAAATATTGACCGTGCCGCTGAGTGATCATTAATTCATTCAGCACGTACAGTTCGTTGAGTCGATGCCATGAGGGTCTAATGCACAGGAGGCCGCCATCTTTATAAACCTCGTCCCTGGATTCAGGACTTATTACATCAGACTTCATTCACTCTGTTTACAGAAATGAGACAGTTATGATCATAAACCGACGTCACAGTCAGTTTAAATATTGTTTTATTGTCCTCTGGTTCTGACCTTTTCTTTCTTGTGTATACACAGTTTGATGTATGTGCACCAGTCTGATTCTCTCTCTGCGTCTAGCCACAACTCTTTAATGCAACTTTCAAAGACATGCCAACATCGCTTAACAAAACACGACCCACTCAGGGGTTAAAAGGGTTAAAAAGTTAAAAAAAAAAAAAAGATTCAACGACGCTCCAAACCTTTTACGCCCAAACATGTCACTGCCATCTTCACTGCCAAAGATAGCTTTGTGTGGATGTTCCGCGCAAAATATGCCTTATTCATATGCCTCTTCGGCTGAATTTAAAAGAACACTTGAAGTTGTTTGGAGCCGAACTCGCAGGCCTCTTCCTCCTGAGTGCAGCACAGAGGCTTTACATAATTGAGGGCCGAGACATTTATGGTTGAAAATATCAAGAGACGTTTATTTTTATTTTTTCATTTTTGAATTGTTGAAGCATATTTGTGTCTGTTGCTTTAATTAATTGAATAGAGGGGAGAACAGTTTGTTCTCTGAACCTGCTGACCTGCAACATTTCTTGAAATAGCTCGTATTCGGCTAAATAATGAGCATTAGACGTAGTTGCACTATAGTCTATGTTAGAGGTTTGGGGCTCCTTAATACAAAAAAAATCTTTATAAAATTATTTTTTACAACTATTTGTCATATGTGAATGTGTTCATGAATTGAACAAAGCAATATTAATAAAACATAATGATTTTAATCATTTTAGCGCCATAAAGAGGGGAAAATTTGTAGTATTTCAAAATAAAATAAAGCAAAAGCCAAAGATTATGTTTTTAAAAAAAATAGAAATACATAATGTCACCTGTTTCTTTATTGTGTTACAAGCTGGGAACCATTTATCTACTGTGTTGCAACGTATATTTATAAAATATCGTATTAATACCTATTATAGTGCAAAAAAAAACAAAAACAAAAAACATCCAGTGGTTCTTCTAACAATTCTGCATTCATATGTTTGAACTAAAAGATGAAAAAAAAAAGTTTCTGATGATATCTTACTAGATTGCAAGCTTATTTTGTGTGAACAAATGCATTTAACCTCCTTTTAATACTGACTGAATAATAACGATAATTTTAGATCCATGAGACAGTCAAAACATCAAGTATTTCAAAATAAAAGAACACAGACTGTTGCCTGCTTCTTTATTCTGTTTCTGGTTTCAATCACCAACATTGATGTACATGTGTTGCCACGTAGAATTCTAAAATATCATGTTAATACCTATTACTGTGCAAAAAATACCCTGTCCAGTGATACTTTTTATTTATTGCATTCATATTTATTTTTTTAATTAAAAAAACAAACAAAAACAAATTCATGACATTTTAAGAGCTTATTTTGTTGATTTCAAATTCTAGTTTAGAGTTTCTGAAGATATGAATGAATTAAACTAAATTATAAGGGAAATCTTGATTACATTTTGCACATTATTGGTATAGAATATTTCCATTTGATGAAATAGTGCCGCCATAAAATCCCTTAAGTTTGAATATTTCACCCAAAACAGTTCAATCAGAATCAGAATATATGCGTAGTTTATGAGATTATCAGACAATGTGGCTTCAAAACGTGATAATGCTACTTAAAGAGGAAATAGGGAGCTAATATGGCTTCTGCACATGAACTGGAACACTAAATATTTCAGTGAATTACCCTCCAGTGTAGATAATCCAGCCAGTTCAGGACCATTAAATCAGATTTTCCCCCCTTCTTTTTCCACCCACAAACACCTGACAGAAGCCGAGACTGTATAGTTCAGAGGCTCAGGATAAGCCTCATGTTTTATTTGCGAAAAGCGGCCCCATTGTCCCATAAGTCACCTCGCACAGCACTCTTCTGCTTCACGCCACACTGAGCCTGTCCTACTGCGTTAGCGTCACCCGCTGCTAAAGCACTTAGCTTGTGTTCTCCGTGTCCTCTGTGGTACAGCCAAACATCCATTTGGAGGTCCTAGGAAACTTTGAAGCCTTTTCACCCACTCACTGAGCGAGGGAGGCGCGGGATGCATTTGTGACGTTTCGTGAATACTTTGTCCAATAAATAGGCCCCTTCATGAATACATTAAAGCTAATCAAAGACATGCATCTGAGCCCGGAGCGCCCATAAATTGGATTTGTTCGGCTCCTTAGTGAAACAGCGTTGCACCAATAATATCTGCGGTACACTATTAGCCGGCGATAGCACCATTTATCCATTTGGTCGCCACATTTTATCTGCTGCCCTCTTTGCTAACACTTGTCAGACATTGTCACACCTGCTGTGAGAGGCGGAAAGGACGGGAGGAGGGTGTAGGAGCAGCTTCTTCTGCTGGAAATCAATCAGCCCTCATATACATGCATCAGCCACAGCCTCGTGTTTGGGTAGATTTACTGGTAGAAAGTATATTTAAATTTTTAAGGTGCTGCCACTTACAGCTTTTCACAGAATAAGTGGATTTCTACTTAAGTGGCGACAGATGACAGAAAATAACTATTTAATGCTTTGTTTTCATCTGGTGTCTGGTCTGAGGCCTGCACTACGAAGCAGGTTCAACGCAACCGAGATAACTTCTCTGTTATGTGGTTTCACAAAGCCGAACACCCGTAGTCACGCTAAACGGTCACACAAAGCTGGTTACCAACTTACTAAATGTACCAAGGGTTTCTGAATCTGCCTTTGTAACAGATGAGATGACGAAACATTGATAGGTATAAAGCAGCACATTCCTTACAAAAAGAACATTAGTGAACACAAAAAAACCTAAATAAAACAGGCTAAAAGAAACACTGCAGCCAAAACCAGGAAAGAACAGAGGCTGAATCCACCTGCAACCCTGGTGGTATTTAAATGGTTTTGGAAGTAAGTAAAGAACAAAAATGAAAACATCATTCAAACCCTGTAGGGAGGCTTAGTGCAAATCTGACAAGGCTTTAGTGCTTTCTCAGTCTCTGTTTTAGGATTGCATTGTTATATAAAGGACTATAGAAATACAAAATTCCCTGTAGAGAAGAGGAAAACAAATAAAGCACTGAGAATCTATATCTCTCATTTCTATGTTCATTGGGGAAAGAAAAGGGTTTAGATGCTAAAAACACTTGCTCTCCTCAGAGACCTTCTCACTCTTTGTGCATCAAGGTCAGCGGGTTTCACAGGAAGTGAACTGAGTCATCAGTCGTTGGTGGTTTTCTACGTACCGATAACATCTAAATCACCATTGTAGCTCTAAAAAACTCAGAGTTAAACTTGAGGTTGCCTCGCTAACCTTAAATCCTGCTTTGTGGTGCAGAACTCGGCACCATGATCAGTTTGTTGTTGACGTCGTAGTTAAGAGGGAATTTTCACAAGAGGCAGGTTTTAAATGCACGACATGAAAGAAGCAGGCAAGCCGACTCAACTACCAAACACATTCTGCTCTTTCAAGCTATTGTTTTGTCAATCATAACTAACACCAACAGCTATCTAGCTGATTATCGCCTTTTTATATATTTAGAAACTTAAATTAGCATTTTAGGCGATGGGCTGCGAAGTGGCTTGGTGATTAGCATCGTTGCCTTGCAGCAAGAAGGTCTGGTTCGTGTCCCGGTGAGGACACCCGGGATCTTTCTGTGTGGAGTTTGCATGTTCTCCCCGTGCAG
>NW_007578946.1:194736-196130 GCF_000690725.1 Stegastes partitus | reverse complement strand
GAAATTGATTCAGTGGTTACACACAACTATTGATTAATGCTTTCAAATTATTTACTGTAATATTTGTTTATGTGAGGGCTGCAAGGTGGAGCGGTGGTTAGCATCGCTGCCTCGCAGCTAGAAGATCACAGATTCACGTCCCAGTGGGAACACCAGGACGTTTCTGCGTGGAGTTTGCATGTTCTCCCCGTTATCCCACAGTCCAAAAACATGTTGAGGTTAATTGGTGATTCTAAATTGTCCGTCGGTGTGAATGTGAGTGTGCTTGGTTGTCTGTCTCTAAGTGTAGCCCTGTGATAGACTGGTGACCTGTCCAGGGTGTCCCCTGCCTTTATCCTGAGTCAGCTGGGATAGACTCCAGCCCCCCATGACCCTAGTGAGGATTAAGGTGTATAGATAATGGATGGATGGAAGATTAATGTGAATGCAATGATTACATTATCTGCTGCACGACAGTCCTTTCTGTGTACTGATAAGAAGGGAGGGACTCTTCACTGCTCTCTAACTCCTCTGAGTGAACCATTAGTAGAAATCAAGGTAAAGACTCTAAAAGAAATGATTCAACTCTGAATCTCACAAAGCACTGCAGAAAAAAAAGAGAAGCCCAATTATCCAAATCTGCTGTTGCATCAACAATATCAGATTAGGCTTTTAAGAACAGGTTACATAATTTCAGCAAGTTCAGTCATTTCATGTTTGGATGAGTCTTAGTCGAGTGTTTCATGCCTGACTGCAATCTGTTTTGAAGTTTTTCACTTTTATCTTCTCCATAGCAACAGCTGCAAATAATTCTGTCGTATTTTGGAATTAACCAGGAGACTCTTGTTTTACGGTTGAAGAACACTGAGGTTTTGTTTACTGGAATAGTTTGGCATTTGGGAAATCATGTTCATTTGCTTTCTGTCCTACAGTTAGGTTAGAGTAGTCGTACCACTCTCATGTTTGTTTGCTAAATATGAAGCAAATAGGTGATTAGCACAGCTCAGCACAAACACTGGAAATAGAGGAGAAAGTTCGCCTGTCAAGAAGAAGAGTCTGAAGAGTTACAGGACATAACTTTCCATAAAACCAAAAACTCTGACTAAAAAGTTTGATTTGACGATTGACCAAGCCTTATTGGTGAACAGAAATCAGAACAAAGGCCAACACATACAATAATCCAAGACTTTCAGTGACAGACATTCAGGATTTAATGTGGCTTTAGCTATTGATTCTTTTAATTATAACTTAACCTCCAGATTCTAGGTGCTTCAAAAAAACAAAAGTGCTGCACAGTTGCAAAGACAAAGAGAGAGCAGCAGAAAATCCTCACATCGGAGAAGCTGAAACTAGAGAATATTTGGCATATTTGTTTAAAAACTGATTTAAAAGATGAATCTGTTATCAAAATAGTT
>NW_007578946.1:143232-194235 GCF_000690725.1 Stegastes partitus | reverse complement strand
TGTTCCGACTGCATGACCAGCACTCGTAGAACCACTTTCAGGATCCGAGCAGTCCTGAAAAACTAATGTGTGATTCTCAAGGCTGATTGGATAAACTGAGAGAAGACAAGTAGTGGTTCTTTTAATTCTGAGAGGACAATAATTGCCATTTTTCTGCCCTCTTGATTAGGGATAAACGTAGGGATTTCTGGAGCTGATATTTGGCGTTTTTCCAGTTATCGTTGTCCTAATGAACTGATTATTGATAAATTTAATGCACTACTGTGGGTTTGATGCAGCTCACTCTGTGTTCTCAGCAACTTCTGTCTAACCAGGAAATTAGCTGTTTTCATAACAGTTACGCTAATGGCTAGCGGCTAAGAAAGGAGGCAGCCACAGTTTATCATGATGCTTTAACATCTGGACCTTAGTGGGCAAAAAATCTAACAAAACAGAGACAGATTAACAAAACAGAGGGGAACAGCAGACGTATCTGCAGGAGACAAACTGATCAATCTCGATCAATTGATCTCACAGTAAGCAAAGAAGGGCGTCCTAACATGCTGTAATGTTTTGACAGCGTCCCTCCTCATGCTAGCAGACATATTCAGTTATAGTAATTAATATTAATGAAGACCCCTCGTTATGAAGAACAGGTTCCCTACTGTCACATGCTACTAAAATATAACAGACAATGTATATCAGGTCCAGATATTGGTTATTGGTCTTTTTTGATTTCTAATAATTAGCATCGGCATCAAAAAGTTGATCTCTACTCATGATGTCCTCATTGAGTAGCAGTATTCTTCTCTCTAACACCATCATGTTCAAGGTAAAATTCATCATGCAGGCTAACATAACAAACCTCCATAGTTTTATCTCCAATGTGCTAATAAAACAGTTCCAGTAACTATTGGACTTTACGTCGTGGTCAAAGCTGTTGGACGCTACACCACAGTGGAAGCAGAAAGACTGAAAGCCCAGATTACAGCTGTTCCTGTAAACGTTCACGCCACCTCAAGCGTTCTCTGAGTTTTTTCGAGGTGAAAAACTGCCTGTTTGTAATAATTAGATGCATGTGTTTCTTTACTCCCACGTGCTGAAATGTGATGAAGGGCCTGTTACAATCCAGTGCAGTAACAGTGGAATGTAAACTTCACAACATTTCATACTTTGCGCATTTACTAGTCGCTGTCATTTTTAGCTTCAGATACGAAAGAAGCCACCGTGATCCGGTCTTAACCTCTGCACAGCAGCTGGAACAAACCGTTTTCTTTCTGTGTCACCTCCTGGTCCAGATGTGCAGCAGTGACCACGGCGGTGACATCTGTCTGAGAGGAGAGCATGAGAAATAGCTCACAGCTTCACTGCATGACGTTTCTCAGCGATATTGTTGATGTAAACCATCGAATGTGTCAGCATTAATCCTTCTTAAAATAAAAAAAAAAGAAAAGGCTCTCAGCTACACCAGAACAAAAATATCTCCTATGTGTCACTTGCTAAACACAGTAACCCCAGTTCATTGCCTCCAACACTCCTGGATCTCAGAACTGTTATGTTTCCTACAATGACAACAAAGTCGGAGCCAGCGCTGACTGTGTTTATTTTTTCATACAAAGCAGAAAACAAAAGTATGAACTACAAAAATGTTCCGAAACATTTGCCAGATCGGGGGAGACTACTGTGAGATTGTGTGTTGCATATTGTTTGTAGCTCAGGAATAAAAACAAATCTTTATTTAATTTATGCTTTCTGGCAGTCTCTCGGTCTCTCTGCCTTTCTCACACACTGTTTTCTCGGATGCCTGCGAAACGTGAAGAGGGAGATGATCTTGTTCTTGATCTTATAACGTGCTGAAACAGACTTAATATCAAAGTATTTCCTCAAACACTCCCACTCTGAGCATTCCTAACAAGAGGAAATGCTGGAGAAAGGACCCACTGGGACCGTTTAAGTAGTCATTTTCTCATGAAGTCAAACTAGCAGATAAAAAAGAAAGCCCTCTGAGACTTTGCTCAACATGGGAAAAACATGCCAAGGAAAAAAAAACAACACTTTTCTTCATCACATTCCTTAAGTCAGACTCATATAGACCCAATAAAAGAGGGTTCAAAATGAAAACAACTAACTAACTGGCAATTCTTTTTCGTATTTTACAAGTGGTGTAGTTATGAAATGCAAAGTAACTGAAGTTGATGGAAACAAAATAAACACTTTCACAACATCCTCCCTCAGAAGTGAGGCCTTAACTTCCTGTTTGTGTATGGAATATTGGACGTGGAGGGTTATGCTATTTAAACCAAAGGGCAGCAGATTCCCAGCTAGCCGAGGCTGGTGGGATCTGAGAGTCTGCTGCCAGCTTCTCAGGGGGACGAGGAGTGGGTGGGAAAAGGCCCAAAGCAGGAAAGGAAGGAAAACAAGATAATGATGCAAAACAGAATATGAGGAGGATAATTAACCGGAGGGGGGGATGGTTGGATATGAGGCAGACGACACGATGTGATGAAATATTTTTACAACTTTATGTCAACTCAAGTTTCGATAAAAGAACATTCTGCACAGAACAGCATGAACACAGTTTTTATCAACAATCTATTCACGTTACATATATGTCTGAGACTGCTATATATGTTTATATATGTTATAGATTGTTTTCTATGTTGTGTTATATTGACATTATAGGAATGCAAGTCATTTTTTGCATACTGTATATTTCTTAAATTATAGATCTTCCACACTTTTATACACTGTATATTTTCTATATGACATTAGTTCAGTGTAAATGTGGGTTCTTGATTATGATTACAAAGGATCATAAAGTCTACCTGTCTATCTACATACTGGCAACTGAGCTGTTTACTGTATTTTACAGTTTTACTTTTGTAACTTACTTAAACATTTATTTACTTATCATTGTTTACAGCGCTTTATGAAAGAATATAAAGGTTCATTGTTTAATAGTGTAACTAGAGTTCCCAGTAATACAGTGTTTTCAGCTGCTTTTGTTTTGTGCCTCACTTGTGTTGTCCTGTGTCATATTTGTGTTGTTTAGTGTCTGTTTTTTGTAGTTTGGTGTCTCGTTGGTTTAGTTTTGTGTCTGTTGTATGTAGTTTTATGTCTGGTTTGTTTAGTTTTGTGTTGTTTTTTGTTCTGTGCATTGTTTTATTGTCTCATTTTTGTCATTTTGTGTCTTGTCTGCACCATTTTTTTAAAAATCTTGGTTATATTGTTTTGTCTTGTTTTCATCATTTTTTGTCTTGTTTTGTGTCAGTTTTTTTGTTCAGCTGACACAACAGCCTGCTGTTAATGGTAATTATTGTTTTGACACTAAAAAAAGATTTTACAGTGTTTTATCGTACTTAATTTGAATCACTTTGTCCAAAAACAATATAAAGTGCTCAGAACTGAAATCCTCAAGAAAAACGACTTTAAGTTTATTTTGAGTCATTTTAGATTCTTTAAAGGTCACTAGATCATCACAGCACAAAGCAACATAGTTCTGTCTTAATAACTTGTTCACTCATTCCGTGAGAAATGAAAATAAAAAATCATGAATGACCAAATTCCTCCTTGATAAACTTACAGAAGGAGTTCAACGTGTTCACTGTCTTTCCAAGAGTGAGATGAAAGACCGATATCAACCTTGTGTCTTTGGATTTTTGACCTCGAGCAGACCTTTTTCTTTTTTATGAGTGGGTCACCGTAAAAAGAAATGCAGCAATGCATGAACAACAGCACCGAAGACGAAGAAGAAGAAGCCTGTAAACCAGTAAACATGGACGTAAACATTGCAGGTTTCAAACTTTTTGAAACGTGACTTTGGGGAAATAAAATCCATTAAACATGTATGTTTTGGCGAGGAGCACTGAACGTAAAAATAACTTTAGTTTGTTTACAAAGAAAACTCCACAGGGCACGTTTAATTATTCAGCTGGACTCAGGATGTGGTTAGCCTAGCTTAGCATGAGGACTGGAGGCAGAAGGAAACCGCTGGTCTGGCTCTTTTTAGACACAACAGCAAACAAAAAAAGTGTCTACAAACACCTGAAGCTTGCCAACATGTTGCATCGTGGTTGTTTAAAGCTGGAGACTTTTAGGCATCAATGAACGTCCGTTACACAACTTTATGCCAACCACAGACGATTGGATGGTAGTTGTTGAAGACGGGAGTCACTTTAGCAATTGAGGTGAAGTCGCTTCAGTAGCTACAAATACGGCAAAAAAAAGTGGCCAAGAAAAGTTTCTGATGCTCCGGGAAAAAAAAAACGAAACTCAACATTCAAAGTAGGGATTGCCGTCGAGGCGTAAGCGCGCATCTTTGTGTAATTATTGTCACTGCCACAGGAGGGAGACAAAAGTCGTACACTGCGGGTTTCTGATCCATAATCTGTTATTGTTATGTCGTGTAACTATTTTTAATGATGAACCACCAGGCATAATGACTGTGCACCGGCCTTCGGTACAACACTGAGCTTCCAGGATTTAGCTACATCCAAACTAACCTGCTTTCTCATTTATGTTTTGAAAGAAACACGTTTCTTTCCAAAAGCTGAGACAGTGGCGTAGTAGTTTACTGAAGCTAAAAAGTCAGTATCAAAAATTATAAGTGTGCGACAAGAATTTAAACCAGGACACTGAGGTATGTTTCCTATGGTTGACGAAGATTCTTAGACTTCAGCTTCAGGAAAAGGAACTAGGCAGCAAACCTACACGGTTAGCTTCAGGTAAATATCACACTTTGGTTGGCAATTTCACAACAATACCTACGTGTCAAACGCTCAGTTAAGGAGGTTAAGCTTGATTATGAAAACATCACGGTTTGGGTTAAAGGTCAACCCTTTCACAACATTTTGTTAACTTCTCCTCTATTTTCTGGATTACCAGGATGATGTAACCTGACCATCTAACTTATGACTGGTTAGATGAAAATGAGTAACAACAGAGCAGCAAAACAAAATAAAGATGTGTTGATTTAAAAATATGTTTAGTTGTACAGGAATGTAAGACTTCATCTTGTTCCTCTACAGACAAAAACAACAAGACTTGTGAGTGTATCTGGAAACCTGCACTGCATCTGGTTGAATTGAAAAACGGGGCGGATGTATAAACTAATGTGCAACTGATTCAAAACATGTTTACTTATGTGCTGCGGAGGTGTTGGCAGGTGTATTTTTTCACTTTGAACAAACCATGAGCGGTTTCCTCCTGCGTCCAGCTTTTATACAAATCTGTGCTAACCATGTTCCTTCCTGAGCACACAGACATAATATTAGTATTGATCTCCTCGTCTTACTCTCAGAAAGTGAGTCAGGCCTGTTTCCCAAAATGTTAAGCTCCAGTAATTTCCCAGGCCTGGGATGAATAAAGTATTTTTCTATTCTATTCTATTCTTTGACGAAACAACAAAAACTAGAGGCTAAAGACACTCGAGAGTGAGTAGAAAAATTGGTCTGAAAAAACACAGTTCATTAAAATTCAAAGTAAATGTGGTTGTTTTTAGCAATGTCAGTTTAAAATGTGCTTTCACTTGTAAAAAGTAAAGAAAAAAGGAGAAAAACGTCTTTCCTTCAAGTGGGAAAATTACTGTTTTTCAGATCTGTACCAAAAACTAAAATCACTTCCTTGTCTTACTCTGAGTGAAAAAGTTTAATGCTTAATAACAATTAAGAAATAGAAAACCAAATGAGTGAATGTAAATATTGTATGTGAGAATGTAGATGAACCCAAAAATGTTTTTAAAAAAACAGGATATTAAGGCACAAAATGATCAAAAAGCTGCATTTTAAAGCACAAAAGGTGTCCGCAGACTACTTCAATGTAAGGTCTGTATGTAACGTAGACGCACTTAAAACTGAAATCTCCAAATGAAAACGGGAAATGGATTTCTCTTGCTTTGATCCGACTGCAGCTTTAACATTCAGACCTAACATGAGGACGGTGCGTAGCGGTCTGTGGATATTCAGCCGAGGTTTTCAAAGACAGGAAGGCCTTTAGATAATAATCAGACCCGCCCGAGACTGCAACACCCTTCGCCTGAAGCACTTTCTGCGGCACCCAAACACAAGCAGAACATCTTCTTCAGCGTGTTTAAACTGCGTCGGACACTTTTTCTCAGCTGTGAGACCAGATCACGTTCTGTTTTTTTGCATGCGTCTCTGGAATGTAAACTACCCGCTACCCACTCATAAACACAGGAGGCCTAATGAAATACAGTGAAACCTCAGTTTTCCTGTTTAAAGCTTATTGAATTTTGCATCCTTTGGATTAAGTGAGCAATAACAATCATCAGTGCTGCTGGATGTTACTTCTCATGAGGAATTCTGTTAATGAACTTATGGTCATTTGCACGTATTAGATTAGCAGCGCCGGCGCATCTTCAGTCTGTGTGCTGCTTAAGAAGGTTACGGGAACTATTTGGCTTTTGCCACAAGTGCAATCACACAAGGATTTTTAAAGGAGAGTCAAACCTCAGTAAAGAGTCTGTATGTTGTTGTACACGGCAGAATTTAGATCCTTTCCTTAAATGGTGGAAAACTCCACTGCAAGTAAAACGGCTATATTTAAATCTATGTCAGTCCTATCAACCTAATTTATTTAAACTATCAAAAGTAAAAGTATTCAGCATAAAAAATGTTCCCTGTCAGTGTTTAACTGTTATAAATGCAGTTTTTGCATTCATATTACTGCTGTATTAATGCACATTTTACATTTTAATGCTAATTTACTGCTAATTTTAGCTTTCTGGGTCAGGGAGTGACTATGTCTGTGTCTGTGGGACCTTATTTGGAAGAAATCGATGCATTTTTCTGTTATTTCAGACCATGTGATAAACAAATATGTATAATATGCTTAAGTAACCAAAACTCCAGTATAAAATATAGATATGTAATTTATATCCTAGATTATTTTGATGGTGTTTGTCTTTTGTAAAACCTCTCTGGTGACGTTTTAGGCAATTCGTCTCTGCAAGAAAACCACAACAAGTCACGTTTGTAACGTCACTGTGATGCTAGAATCATGTATCTGAAATGTTTTTAATCTTGTGACGATGCATTTTACAGCTAATCCAAGAGTTTTCAGAAATGTTATATTGTGTTATATCCAGCTTATCAAATGAAATTCACATTTATTCTCATTGAATATTAACTAAATAACGAAGTAAAAAGAGATTCAAAACAGCATTAGATAAGCAGTGTGTGTGTTTGTGTTGGCTTTATCGACACAAACGTTGTATTTGAGTTCATCACTTTGAGGCAGATGTGTGTTTATTGTGTTCATTTGCAGATGCTGTGTATCAAACTGCAGACTGTAATTACTGAGTTGAAGCAGGTTGTTATTTCCAGCACATCCGTCTTTTCTGTCTTTTATAATTTCTATAATCCACATGTTTTCCATGTTTCTTCAGCTACACGGTCTGATGGCTAGAATACCACTTTGCAACCCAAATACTGGACTTTTTTTCCTGTTACAGAGATTTTATATGTAGTGACTGTAAGAGGCTTTCAGGGCCCTGTGATGACAGCCCAACAGGCTTCTGTCTACCACCAGTGTCAGCTGAGAGCTGCAGTGTGCTATTTTTGTGGTGTTGGGAATGAGGCAACAGTGGAGACGATATTAAAGTTTCAACGAATCGGTGCGGACTTTAACCTGTGATGTGATGGTTTACAAGCAGCAAAAATGTGAGAAACGTGACAAGACGAGCGTGATGGTACAGTAGCTGCACAGAGTCTGTGATGCTGAAATAAGTCATTCAACACCACAGAAACTCAAACGCATGTTTTGCCCAACATTTAGCTTCATTTAATACCATTACACACAGAAAAAGCTGCTCTACCTCCTCCAGATAACATGGGTCAGTGGACATTTTTCAAACAATGTAGCTCTAAGCTTGTTGGCTCTGTGGTCCAAAGTGAAATATCTCAACACCTATGGGTCACTTGATGTTTTTATATACATTCATGGTGCCCTTATGATGAATACTGGCTTCAGTCATCCTCTGAATATTTTCTTAATCTCTCTGAACCCCAAGAGTCTGGCGTCTCTCGTCCCTCTCACATTTTTACTCACTGGGCTTATTTTTAACTACAATATAAAGTCCTGCAAATCTATTGTAACAGCACAAACATGGCTAGAAGTAGAGAGAACTCTGAAATATGTTTTACACATTTACTAAAACACAACACCATAAATCATAAAGAGGAAAATCAAAGTTGACCTTCTCTGATGACTCTATTTATTTTACAAAAAACCTAAGTCAACATTCTTCCAGGTGCCCACAGGTGTTACCAAGAAATGATGGTTCTACATATTATAGACATTCTACTACATAGATTTTAGCTTGTTTCCTTACTTGTTCTGTGAAACACACTGCCTGCAGTTCAGCTGAAAAGTCCCTCGTTTTTTATATTCTCTACCATCACTTAATTGAATGCACAGTTAGAAGATAAAAAATTCGAATTCACCTGTTTAGATTATTATTTCAATTACTTGTGCTGACTTAATAATGGCGGCAATTACAACGATGTAATACTAAATATGAAATTAAAAAATATACCTGCTGAACACCTGCTTATTAGCATTGTCATTGCTAATGTGTGGATATTAGCTTCAGCTCAAAACACGTGTGGATAAACAAAGAAGATTTGCATAATCAGTGGCGATCATTTCATTATTCAGGAGAAATATTCAGATTTGATGTGAAATATTTTATTCTCATGTGTAATGTTTCACTTTCATGGACAACATGCCAATGTCATGTGTAACGTTTATTTCTTTATGTGCAATATTACTTTACGACCTCAGTGTCATTGCCGTATTACTTCTCTATTCTATAGTATTATTTTAGCTTATTTCTTTTATATTCAGTAATACAACCTACTTATATCTTATTGAACTTCTATTAGGCACTGCATTTCCTTATGAAAAGTAATTTTGTTTTCTAACCAATATCTGGCCTTTCGGAATTAACAAAGTTTGTTATCTTATCTTAACTTATCTCATCTTAACTTATCCTAACTTAACTTAATTTAACTTAGCCTAACATAGCTTAATTTAACTTATCATAAACTCATAAGCTCAACTACTTAGACAAAGTGCAAGTAAGTTACACTTTGACGTGTTTTCAGATTATATCTATAAAAGAGTCTAGAGAATTTTATCAGGGAAATCACAGCTTTTCATGTGAAAATGTGCTCTAACATTACATCTCCTTTAACATTTAAAAGTGTGCACAAAGCAGCACATTGACCAGGAGTGCAGTCCTCAGTGCAGGAAGGCCTTTGGTGGGTAAATCTCAGCACAGAGCATCAATCACTGGACTCCAATCCAAACACATGTTAGACGCACATTCTCCTGTTCCCTCTCCGCTCCACAGATCCGAGGCATGGCTCTCGTCTAATGGACAATAACAAGGCAGTTAAAAGCAGCAAGACCAAGCTCGGTCCTTCTCGGAGACACTAAATCAATCTGTACCAAATAAACATCAGGCTTTTACACCACTTGCTCATCCTGAAACCTGAGTTCAGAGAGTAACATCTCTAATTTATTACAATCCAGTGATGAACAGATGAAGACTTTATTTTACCTGGATGTAATACAGTGCAGTCGTGAACTAAAATACCTTTGCTCTTCCTCACATTTCTGCTGGTTATCATTTTTCTTCTGTCTGCGAAATCTAAATATTCCTTCCTGGATTCAAGAGGAGCCATTTGGGGGATTTGGTTTGTTTTATTTTCACGTAGAAACACAGAGACGCTTCATTTAGACTTCGTAAGAATCCTATTTTGCACAGATTAATGCACAGAGAGTTTAACTTTATAGCTTTATGGTTATATTTAGGTGCTCATAGCACCTGGTTAAAGTTAGGAAAAGATGTGATTTGGT
The DNA here is from genome assembly GCF_000690725.1 of Stegastes partitus. Taxonomy (NCBI): domain Eukaryota; kingdom Metazoa; phylum Chordata; class Actinopteri; family Pomacentridae; genus Stegastes; species Stegastes partitus. The sequence goes on along the minus strand of NW_007578946.1, from coordinate 184,374 downwards.
TTATTTAACATTACAAAACTAACCTGATGCATAAGATAAACATTTAACCTAAATCACAGTGTTTCCCTAATTTTAACGAATGATGTGGCTTAAATGTATTCAGGATGTAAAACTCAGTCTGTGGAGTCAAAATCTTCTATTTTGAACTCCTCCTCTTACTTAAAAGTTGTACTAAACTGTAGCACTACCTGCTTTTGAAGTAACATTTTCACTGAATAATCCACAAAGTAATTCTTCTTCTTCTCAAAACCAGTTTGGATAAACAGTAGATAAACATAATACACAGATTCTACTGCAGCAACCTAAAAAGAGAAATAGTTTTAACAGTAAAGAGCTCCAAAAAAAAGGGGCAATTTTGAGATGGTGAGAAGAAATATATCTATAAAGACTACAATCAAATCACACTCATGTTCTAAACCTGTAAACAAGGTGGATCAACAAATACACAAAGAGGGAAACTGCTCCGGGAGCCGAGCTCATTTTTTTGCAATTAGTTTATGGGAATTAAATCAAGGGACAATTAGCCAGTTTCTGCATGAACAAAAGATCATTATAAGATCATTATAAACTGAAATATTAAAGGACATAAAGCAACAACTGCATTATTAACACATTCTGAGGCTCTGAGCTGCAGCAGGACACTGAGTTAACATGTCGCCACTTTTCATCTGTTTTACACGTTGAGATCGGTTCTAATCGGCCTGTTAGCACGACCTTTTGTTTTTCTGGCCTTTGCTGCCAAATGCTCAATGCTACTTATGTGAAACTATGTAAGCAACTTTATCAGAATTTAAGAGTTAAAAGTGAAAGTACTCATTCTGTCATTGTATTATCATACAACGTTTTTACATTAATATTATTGCTGTAAAAACGTACATGTTGCATTTTAGGTGTGTAGGATGGAGCTGTTTTCAGCTACTTTCAGGGACTTCCTTGGCTAAGAATGAGCCTTTTTAGAGGTGACTTGCAACAGTAAGCATGGTCAATGTGTGTGCAGTAAACACAAGAGTCTGTGTTACATTATTTGACAGAAATCTTTGCATTTTCCTGTTATTTCTGCCCATTTGGGAAAATATAAATGCCTATTGTGCTTAAATAAACTAAATCCCAATACATTTTTCTTTTTATTCTCAACTCTTGTCATTTTAATGGTGGTTATTTTCTTAAAACGTCTGTCTAACATGACTTTGTGTAATGTTTCGAAGTTTATTCTACAGCAAAGCTTCATACGTAATACAGTCATTTGCATTGTCATGTAAGTATAAGTACAATATTTGCCTCTGAGGTTGAATATAACAAAAGTAGGATGTTGCATAAAATAAGAAGACTCAAATAAAGTACACATATCTTGAATTTGTACTTGAATAAATGTACTTCGTGACATTCCACCACTGTCGATGTTTAATATCTGAACTTTCCCTTTAACACACTGGACAATCAGGTGTTCCTTCTTCAGGTTTTTCACCCTTTTCAAAGTTAGAGTCTGTACATACATAACACAAACACACATTTACTATTCGTTAAAACATTGTCTCCCTCCATCTGTTTTTACAGGCTTTGTCCAAACTGTACGTTTACTACGCTTTACAGTAGCTGTTAACACTTTACGCGACAATCAGGCTGCTGTTGAGAATCAAAATGCTCTAATGGGAGAATTTCCTCTGCAAATGGCTTTAAATTGTCACTCATTACAAGTGAAACACAGCAACCATTTACTAAAAAGGAAAAAAATCAGGTTGCAATTTAGGGCTGGAAGCATTCAGCAGAAGTAAGAGTGCAGAAGCAGCGAGCAGAACTAATTTCATCAAATATTAAACCTGGTTAGGAGGCTCGGCGGAGCAGGACTCCAGTGAGATTTCCCTCAAGTCTGACTGCATGAGGAGAGCTGGAGGATCATGGGACATTTCTGACAGGAAGCAGACCTGGGTGGCAGCCATTTTGAAAAGTAATTAACACAATTTAATGTGACTTAATATCAATATTTGGTAGCTTGTCTGTTACTTTTGTGCCTCCGGGTAATACTGCTGGTAATACTTCTGCTTCGAGGCACAACACTGCTAATGCAAACCCACCTCACATGCTGGTAAGTTAGTTTTGGTGTATATTTATATTATTGATAAGTGCAGTACATCTTGTTCTCCATGCATATGTCAGCTTCCACAGGAGACACAAAGTTAGGTTCTATTTTATATGAATGTGTGTTTCTGAGAGTGTCATCAACTAGAACCACTATACTTGCTTGTTGTGCTTTCAAATGTAAAAAATCTACATGCAAACAAAGAAGAGGGAAGGTAAATAAAGAGACATTATCACAATACAACTGATAGAACAAAGGCGTAATAAAGTGAAATAGGTTTCTCCAAAACTGTTTACACTTCAACAGAAAATCAGAAACTAAAAGAAAGTGAGGAAATGTGTACATAAGTAGATACATTCAGCAGTGTTTCCTCGTTAATATCAATGGATCAATATCATCTACAGTCCACCTGAGCTGCTTGTAAAACACATATAAACAGTGACTTTTCAGGTGGCTTTTTACTTTTGTTTTAACACTATAAGGAGACACACTTTCTCAAACATCTGGCAGAAATGTAACACATCTGAATATTAACAGAGGAAGTGATGCCACTGAGGAAAACTCACAAAGAGAAAACTATTAAAAAATGCATTGGAAAAACAAACTATGCTCAAATCAGCTCCTCTTAAAATAAACAGAGCGGTCACATGCATTTCTTACTTTGGCTATAATTTATTAATTTATTGACAAAAGGAGTGTCTGTAATGGTCAGTTGTTTTCTAACTTTATGTCATTTTTGATGAGGTTCAGGAACACCTACATGCCTTAAACATACGGATATGATGAAGCATTTAAACAAACAAAAAAAAAACATGACACAGGCTTTATTTGTTGCAGAGAACACCCTGACTGGAAGTTATCTAAAGAGCATCTTTTTGAAAATCCCCGTCACTCCCAAGATAGTGCAGCCTATTACGACCTATTAGTCATCTTCTGCACTGCTGCAAAGCGGCCGCATGAATTTTATTTGGGGAAAATGGAGATTCTGTCGTCGAGGTGGACGTTTTAGGGCCGCGGCAGGTGCTGTGTTGAAAGAGGGAGGGGAGGGCTGCGATGGGGGAACTGAATCAGAGAGAATGTTTTTTTGGGGGGTAAAGTAAAGTGCATTAACCGCGGGCGACCAATAGGTTGGCACTATCCCATCGCCCTCCATCGCCTCCACTCAGCTCCTCCAGCTGAGGCGTACTTAGCGCCATTCATAATGCATGGTCGCCACCCCCCACGCACAGGCCTGTCATGGCTCGTTCCCTTCGACAACTCAGCCCAACTCTACTTTTGCCCCTAAGAGGATGCGAACGGTTGCATAATTTAGAGGCCTCCCGCTGTTTTCAGGGCTCATCTCTTATCAAAAATGTAACAGACTGAGTTTCTGGGGGAGTTTTATCTAAAGGGGGCAATGGAAGATGTTCTAGATGAGACAATGGGCGTAGGCGTGGGCCAAAACTTCTCCAACTTTTTCTGTGCAACTTTTCTGAAACCTGGTGACGTCAGTGACATACATGGCTGTCTGCATGTAGAGAAATCCTAAAACCTCGACACAGGATGACAAACAGAAACGTGGATGTCAAATTTAAAACCAGAAGTGATTAATAAATCCAAGCCTGCACCAACTCATCTGTTTTGTTATTGCTGTTTTTCTATCGGTGCTTTGGAAGACTAAAACCTCTCCCTGAGACGCCTTTAAACGTCTAAATATGAAATTATGTGTCTCAGCACATGTGTGTACGGGGTGGATCAAAGTATAACATGTTTAATAAATCAGAGTATTGTTTCAAGGGGAACAAAAGGGCCCATTGTGGGTAAGTCATGCAGCCGGTGTGGCCATCTGCAGCCGGGCAGGTCAAGGTGACTGAGGTCGCAACGAGAAGAAAGATATTTAAGAGACGGAGTGAACACCTGCTGAAAATATCTGACTTCACTCTATTAAAGCAAAGACATGGGTCACATTGGATTTGCTGATGTGTCTTTAGTTAATTCAGCCTCCTTGGACATTTGCCCAGTTGGGAAAAACAGCAGGCGACAAAGTTTAAACAGGTATCCCAAAGACTATTTCTGTGTGCTGTCGACAGCTTCCCTGAAACAATAATAATCCCTTTGGTCCTGCAACAATCCTGTTTTCAAAATTTAACTCTGTGTGTCCATCAAGCCCAACTCAGTCTCATGTAACTCCAGTTACAAGTGGTGGCATTCCTAATTTAACTCTAATCTTCAGTAGCGTGGTTTTACCAGTGCCGTTGTCTGAAGCAAACAGCTTTTCAGTTGTAAAGCCCTTTTATTAATCAAATAGTGCCACCAGCTACATTTTCCTGAGGCTTAATAGCTGTGAGCTATGAGTTTTTGTTACTGTCTGTAAGGAAATATATGAAATTGAATGTAAAATACAAGGATTCAAGGATTCTTTATCGTCATACCAGGACATGTTTCCACATGACATGGCACGAAATTAGTACTCGGGTCCTGATTATAAGAGAATAGAAAAAAATAGAGAGAAATAAGGAATTAAAAATAAATAAATAAATAAATAAAATAAGGGAAATTACAAGCACTGTAAAAACAATATAGACAAGCGTTTACCAATGATAAACAGATTAATAAATAGGTATGTGTGCAAAACAGGGTTGACCAGGTTATAAGTTCAACTGTGTTGTGAGGTATATATTCTATATCATATATTCTAAAAAGCAGCTTCTGATATGATAAAGTACTTTTGCCATGTTAGTGTAGTTTAGCTGCCACATTTCTCAGTGTAGCGAGGCTTCAGGTAGTGTAGAGTAATCGGCGCTGCTCACTACACTTTCCATGGAGCATATCCAACAGTGTGACTCTGAAGCAACATCTCTATATTATTATATACGTTACATATGTGCATTACAAAAACATGAATTCCAGCAGACTCCCCCCACCAAGACAATGTGCCCCACCACAGCACAAAAACTCTCATGAATGGTTTGAGAAACACGACCAAGAGCTTACAGCATTCACAAGGCCTCCAAACTCCCAGATCCCAAAACTGATCATGCATCCAACATGATGTGGTTCAACAAGCCTGATCCACGGAGGTCTCATCCCAGAACCCACAGCTACTAAAGAATCTGCTGCCAACGTCCCAGTGCCAGACACCAGAGGACACCTCCAGAAATCTGCTGTTGGAGCCCGAAGTACGATGCATAATGTAAAATATGTGGCTTCAGCACACAGGAAAGAACTACATTTGGACGAGATAAAAAGAGCATGCAGATCCAAGAAAACTTTTTGCAAGCACCTGATCAAAAGAGAGAAATCTTTACAGCAAGAAAAAGCCCAGACTCATGCACCCCCGCTGTAATTAATCCATAATTGTTGTGCAAAGTTTGATTTATATTTAGATTTATCAATTCAAGTCTTTAGTTACCTATTATTTTCTACTTTCTAAATATTAGAATAGATTAGAAAATGTCATTTATGCCCAAAAAACTGCTTGATGAAGATCTTATTGTCAGAAAACACACATTGCAATAAAAATAATAATATACAAAAAGTATTAGCTGCTAGTTGTCACTAAATTGGAAACGCTGCCGATTTTACAAGACTGAAGCTCATTGCAAATGGAAAAAGCAGTGTATGAAGACTTTATGGCATTACTTGTTATGCAGACCAGCAGTAATGTAAATTCTACCACATAATGAAAACGCACGTCATTAGATATATTCCACTACGCTCTGACATCAAATTTTAAATAAATAGTAATTCATTAGATCTATAGATAGTATGCTTCTGTTGCATTAAGGGATATTTGTCACGTTGTGTTCGAACTTGCATTGTTTTTAACCTGCTGATGTGGAAGAACATGCAGTGCACAGAGGAAAGAAAGCACGAGCAGTTACACATCATGCTTGGCTTGTTTCTTGTCGACACGGAAAAGATTTAATGCTGATCAAGGTGCTGCTGTTCCGCTCTGAACTGATCTTATTCACTCTTAGCACACAAGCTCTGCTGTGACTCCTGCTTAGCATGCTACAGTCCACATAGCATGTGAGCTGTGCTGGTTTCATGGCGGAAGCTTTTGCATAATTAACGGATCATGGCAGCAGAAACATGATGTAAGTTCCACCTGAGCCAAACAGTAACAACTTTCTTTTGACCTGTAGCTTTACTGATATGGGCATTTAAATACTTAAAAGCAGCCAGATGATGAATCAGACATGTTTATATGCACTGCAGTAACCCAGTTTTTAATGAGTTTATGTAGAAAAGGTGTATCTGTTTTAATTTAAAATTCAGGCTCTGTCTGTCATTTCTGCACTGAGTTAGTTCAGCAGTTAAAGATGAACCCAGTTAGGTTTCTGGATGTCGGAACACCTTTTTATCTGGTCAAAAATGGAAGACAACAAAATAATTTATCCTTTGGTAGCATTACATATTTTTCACCATTATTCATGTTTCGCAGACTAACTACTGTAGCATATATTCACATATTTACAAAAACTCTTTGGTTGTTCTTTTTCCACTGCAGTGTAGGATCTGACTGCTTTGACTATGATATTCGCTCAAAGTGCACCAACTAACAACAAACAATAGTAGCTATGGGATGTAAACCCAGTTGTATGACAGCATGTAGCAAACAGAACAAGGGTGTTTTGTTATGTTAGCCTATATGGTGAATTTTATGTTCTTAGAGATGTTAGAGAAGTAAACATTGCTACTGGACGAGGACGTCGAGAGGACAGACATAATGTTGCTCATCGTCCTCTCCAAGGTCAACCAATCAGCATTGTTGTCTCCGAGTTTAACCAATCAGTGTCAAGTCCTGCACAGCAGTTTTTCAGGGCTGCTCAGAAGCACCTAAAACTATGTTATAATTAGCTATGTTTCGAGCTATCACGTATTCTGAATCTGTATTTCTCCACTGAACCTACGATCCTGTTTTGCACTTTTCTACTGAGCACAATGTACGTCCTTGAAGATAACATGGCCGGTGAGAACTGAGAGACAGCAGAAACTCCTCTTTTCTATCAGGTACTTTAGATACACGCCTTTTGGACAACACACACACACACTTTGTATTTAATCCAAGCAGTTTCTGTTTACATTTCAGTGAACTTCCACATGAACAGTGGTTAGCCTGTTCATGTCACAGTAACTGGCCAATTAACCTCCGTTGCATACAAGTCCAACCTCTGTTCGGGGCAGGCCCAGCCCAAGAAGATAAATGTGAATCATTTCTAGATATCGGAGCTCCTTCTGATAGAGCTCTCGCGAGGGCCCTGTCACTCTGAGCCCAGTGCTGCCTCACTTTACCTGTGACTTGAATAAATTCTACATCTGTGAGCTTAAGATTTCTCTGGTTTGTTCTTGGGCTTCCAACTAAAGAATCGGGCTAACAACTACGATAGCTACTTTTGTTCTCAGCCAGAAACAGCCCAGTCTCCTGGTTTTCACGTAGTTCTGTGTACGTATACAAGTCAACTAAAACTCCTTTCATTCCTATGGACAAGCTCCATAATGTGTTTGTAAAATTCCTTCTGTTTTTTTTATGATGAAAACTTTTGCACATGGATTTTGGAGAAACCGTGCCAGGAAGTTAGAAAAACAAATGAGCTACCAGACTACTTAGACTATGTTGACAATGAAACTGTTTCAATGTGAAATAAAAAGGAAACTTGTTGAGCTAGTTTAACACATGCTAGCTGTGTGTGTGTGTGCATGGACATTGGCCCAAATGTCTTTTAACAATCTAGTCCACAAAACTAGCTACACACCTGGCAGCACAAGCTCCGCCCTTATTTCTTCTAATGCATTATTGGTTGTGTTTTTGTTGCAGTGATGCTCTACAGGCAAATTCCAAAAAAGCGACACCATAAAAAAAATAGATAAAACTAGCCTTTCTCACATGGCTGCAATGAAGTTTGCATCCATTTGTAAAGAAATGCATGTAGTTGCATTGAACACGGGGGGACATATGTCGTATACCAAACAAAGCTGTGTGGAAATGAGGTGCGAGGTCGGTTCTACGGGACGGTTCTCGCAGTCAGAAGCAGCATAAAGGTTCGGGCTGCTCTAAAATAGTCTGCATGTTTCTGCACGAGTTGCTAATGCACCTGTGCACATGCTGACAGTGATCACAACCTGGGTAAGATGCTCTAATGTCATAACTGTTGCTTCCCGTCTACATATCTGAAGCTCCTTTAAATTAGGTGCCCTTTCAGGTTTCGGAGTTCAAATACATGATCAAAATCTGGATACAAGTGTACATTTACCATGGTTTTTGTGTAAAAGGGAGCAAAAAATAGAAGCTGGATTCATGTTTGTCATAAATCATATGGTACGTGTTAAAACCTAGCAACAATGCCTGGGCTTTCTGCAGGTGTGAATTTTTTAGAAACAAGCATGTCATGAAGTTTGACAGAAGTTGTAAAGCTAAGTGGATTAAGAGCCTGACTGTGAAATTTCCGTGGCAGCCTTTATAACTCAATCGCCTTTTTCCACACAATAAGAGTTCGTCCACGGCACCTTATTAGGTCAGCAGACACAAGTGGCCATTGTTGGCAGCAGAACCAGAACAACACATCTGCAAGGACGTGTGACTGTGGTGAAAACAACAAGCTAAAATGATGACAACAGCCTGTTTAAACGGAGAACGGTTGCAAATAAATACTCACCGATGATCATAACAAACTGCTGCGATGTTTGTTTAACGTATTTGAATTGTTATTGCTGCCACTTTTTTTTTTAGAAACTACAAATTTATATTAGCTTAGCTTGACCTCATGTGAGGGATTTTTTTCTGTTTGTTTTACAAGTTTAGCAGTTTTACAGGTTTTTAAATAAAGTTGGAGCTTTTATTTTTTTTTGACAAGAACCACGTGATGCTGTTTCAAAGCCGTGTAAATATTTAGCCCCCAAAAATCTGACAATGCCAACACACTCTGCTGTGCCACAAAACCTGCTATTATGTGCCAGCAGCAACAATAGCTTCATTTACCTCTCCATAATAGGTCATATCAGCAGCATGGCTTGTAATTATTGTTTACTGCAGCGAGGCTCCATTTATGGAGAACCGTCCTGATCTGGTGGTGAGCAGCGAGCCTGTAATCTTCAGGATTTGCAGGCTGCTCACAAAATTACTGTCATGGATGAGAAGATTATTTAATTCCTGATTCCCAGTAAGGTCAGGATTTCACACACCAGTGAGCGGCCTTGGCTTTAAATAGGGGCTTGATGGTGAGCTGTGCAGTCAGTGAGAGAAGCAGCGTTGAATCGAGACACTCGCTCCCTCTGTCGACATGCGCTTCATTCTGACTGCAGGTCTTTACTGTCCAGGATACCGAGGGTACACCTTTGCTGATCTTTTTGGGTTTTTTTTTGCTGGGATTTGGGGATTTGAGGATTTTAATGATCTAATGAGCAGTTTATGGTTCATAAATTAAACTTGGCACTGCATGTGTAATGTTTGAGGATAACAATCGAGCGTAACCGCAGGTGTGTAATTATCCACAAAAGCTCAAAGTGGAGCTTGTAGTTCAGAAGACCGGGATTGTTATGATCAACTTCAGGGATAATAAAGATATTATTTATCATCAGCATCATTTACAGGTGAACTATGACTTGGCAAGTGAGTCCTTTAGAGCCACAAAACGTCATTCATCTGTTGCAGAGGTGATGTAGTTCAGTAGTTAAATGAGTTTCTAGTCAAGTCTGTTTATTTATACAAATATTCGAACCATTAAAACTAATTAAAAACAAATTAAAAATACCGTTAGAGCAAAAATAATCCAAATCATCATTTGATATATTACAGGGGTAGTCATTAGTGCTGCACACAAACTGAAACTGGATCTAAACTGCTACAGCCCTTTTTAAAGCTGTATTATTGTTTCTTTTGCTATTTCTATTGGACTGGGTTACATTTGTATTTAGGGCAACGCTGTGTGCTGCAGTAAATACTTCAAACAAGGTACTCAGGTATTCCATTTACAGTAAATACATCACACAGTATGCACACTGTACCTGAGTTATTGTGGTGCTTTAATTCATTTAAAGTGCTTCTTTGGACATTGATTTACCTCCTTAAAGCTCATCTCTGTGTCAAAGATTTTCTCCATGAAAATAACCCCCCCCTGTCTTCCATTGATTTAGACGTAAGATAAAAATTCCTGCCTCTCACCACTCTTCCCTCCTCATTTACAGCATCTCGAGCACACCAGCTCACCTACGACCCTGTTCAAACACTGTAAAATGTTTCACAATGCCAAGTTGTAATGTTGGAGTGACCCAGCCGTACATGTTGGAACCAAAACTGATTCTGAAGAAGAATACAGAAAATCTCATCCTGCAAGATGCAACTTAAAGAACCCATCCTGGTTCCTTAAGTTTGTAACGTATGAAACTCTGGAAGTCTGACTCTGTGTTTTTGAGACTGTGTACAGTCCAGGGCAGGTTCAAGGTGGAAACAGTCAGCCATGGCTTTGCCTGTGTCTTTTATATTATATATTATTTTATATATTATATATTTTATGTTTTCAAAAAATTTGATTCTCACCAGACGGGGTCTTTAATAGAAATATTGTAAATTGCTCTACATCTCCTTCACTTTTCAGATTATGAGTTTGCAGGTAAACGTCTACTTAAATGACATCCACTGTTATAGTTTAAACTTCCACTGCTCTATTAAAACTCTTGTAAACTTCTGATACTTGACTACATGCTGTGATTATTCTGCTACATTAAAGTTACTACTACTTCTTAAATAAAAATAGCAATGGGCCACAGTACCTTGTTTAAAAGTGAGACTGGTGTTTCTGGCCTTTTGTTGGATGTCATTCCCAATCTTCCTTTCTCCTCATTTGCTGTCATTTCTCTACCTTAGGAATAAAACGCAGAAAAGTCATATTAAAAAAACAGTAAAAGATCAAATTGAAGTAGATAGTTCCCTTTTATTGCTCTTTGTATTGTATTTTCTAGATTAGTTAGTGAGGCATATTATAAAAACAATCTATGAACCCATTTGTTTGCTAAAAAAAAAACATTTTTTCTGTGTCTGCAACTAATTTGCAGCAAAAAAAGGTTTTAGAGGTTTTACACCCAACTTAACATAAATATGCAGTGATAGGACCTATAAATCATAGAACATTTTTATTATATAGATAATGTGCAAAACATTACCAATAGACAGATCAAGGAAGAAACGGATGACCAGAGTAGATAAATAATCACAGCAATATATTAATACAACACGTAAGTACACATTTGTAGTAGTAAATTGGTTAAAAACACACACACACACACACACACAAAAGAAGTTAAGCAGCCTTTTGATAGCCAGAGTTCAACATGCTGCAACTAATCAGCAACAACAAAGAAGTAAGAGGTTAAAGATAATAAAAGTTTATGGTTTTACACTCAGTGATACAGCAATATTTTAACAACATAAATATGTACAATGACGAGCTATAAATCATATGTGTTTAATATGATGTAGTAGACAATGTGCAAAACTTGGCCAATGGACAGATCATGAAAGAATCTGATAAACAGAACAGTCACTCTATCTACAACAAGTACAAATTTGTAGGCGCAAAGTAGTAAATAAACACATTAAGAGGACTGTTAACCAGCTTGTGATGACTGGACTTCAACATGCTGTAATCCTGTAAACCATGTCGGACACGCTGCCAGAGATTCGCGGCTGAAACTCTCAGGATCAGTGACGGGATCGAGATCAAGGGCTTTGAAATGGCAGCAAGTCTCATGTTATGTTTAGCCTCGTATGCTAACTGGTGTGTCGGCCCTCTGGGACCGAGGGTTGGGTGGGCAGATGATCGCATTGTCGGGACACTCCCCCCCCCGTTCCTGTCTGCAGCTCGTACTCCCCCATTTCTCAATTTTCTCTGTCTCTTCCTTCCTCCTCTATCTCCTCCTCCTCCTCGTCCTCCTCCTCCTGCTGCTGCTCCTCCTCCACAGCTAGCAGGATAACATACCGCCTGCTTCTTGTTTGGATAAGTTAATGCTGAGATGTCAGCCTCGATTCTGATGTATACCACCTGCCTTGGCCTCCGGCTGACCTCGTACTCCAGCTCCCACTGCAGAGACATTCCAGTGCTTTTCTGGTGCTGTGTTTACACTGCAACAGATTGCCCTCCTCTCCCTATCTGCCTCATCACGGCGGACAGTGCTGGGCCTCAGTGCACCAGTCCAGAGCCATCCTAATACACTCGTGTTGTTCTGGGGAATGATACGCGAGCTGGAAAACGTCTCAAAAGTGTGCATTGAAATTAAATTCTAACACTACAAGAGGGTAAAAGAAGGGAGGTCAGCGGACATCTCTCTGTTTTGGACTCAGGAGGGGAGGCCTGCGAGCAGCTCCAGTCATTCAGATGCCAAAATCCTCCCACTCATCGCTGTGAGAGCTCATGTGAACACCATGACCTCACTACGTCTGCCCTCTAAGTGAAATAGCGCTGCTGACTTACATTTTTAGACCATATAAGATCCGAACCGAAAAGATTTGCATCAAATGAAAATAGGTTTTTGGTTTCGGGAGTCTTTATGTTGGACGTGGCTCAAATATATTTAATGGGGGTGACGTCACTTACAGACTCTGTTGAAAGAAAAGCTGGAGAGGAAATGTGATTTTATGTGTGTTTTTTCATTGTTAGTTAGTTTATATCAAGGCAGACATGTTATTCTGCCACCAGCAGTTGGCTGCAGTGGAACATGCTGTTATAGCAACCTCTACTGGCACAGACTGGGAGCAGTTGAGCTGGTGTTTGTAACTCCACCATTTTATCTACGATCAAATTATCTTAGGTATAACTGATGCTGTTCAGTTTTATGTCTCCTTTAACCACCACATGACTGAGTAAATTCAATTAAAATAGCAAAATATAATCTTAAAGAAACAGACACTCTGACTAACCTCTAAGGTGCAGGAGACCTTGTTTCATTATCTTCATTTCTCAAATCCTTGTTTGATTTATTCCTGCGTTTTCCAGCTCATGGATCCTGTCAGGTTCGTGTCTATTTGTGTCTAAGACTGAGATGGAGATGAGTTTTCATGACTACAGTAATTCCTTACTTGCTAGTCTTAGCAAATCACCCCTGAATAGCTTGAAAGTGTTGCTAATCTCTTGACCAGGCCTTCAAAATGTCTCCCCAATTAATCAAAAGTTTAATTCAAGATTCTGGTGATCACTTTTAAATCCCTGCATGGTCTGGTTCCTGCCTACATTAGAGATCTACAGCAACCTTCTTGCGTCACCTGTAGCTCTCTGATGTCCTCTCAGACCTTGTGGCTGATCGGCATACAGGTCAATTTAAAACAAATTAATTTTCCATTCACAACCAGAGTTAGGTCCAGGTGATGAGGAAGGCTTTGAAAGATTATTGTGCAGCGACACAAAATGTAAAGAAAAATGTAACTGAACATGTAGCTGGAATTATGTTGTTTAAGCTCTGGTGCAGAGTCTTAGAAAAAGTTAAATTCACAAGTGAAAACGAACTAAATATCAGCCGTATACAAGTCTACAACACATCTTGGCACCAACTGGGAGGAAGGTCATTGTCATCCTGGGACTGAGCACATTGTTAAAGACTCCTTAGTTCAGCTGAATTTGGGATTCATTAACAGAAATCCACCTTAAACCAGGAATGGTGGAGGATTTTCAATTAAATGTCAACATAATGTGTAGCAAAATAGCTGTTTATTCATTCTGCCAAACTGGTTAATAATGATTTGAGTTCATGGAAGTGTGCAGGTAAACTAAAGCACTTTAAAGGGACTGTATAGACTGTGTTAAATCACAGGTTGGATTATGGGTTTTATATTAAAAGGTTGGGGCAGGTTTGGATTTTACTGAGCGATAATTGCAGGTAAACGGGTCTCTTCTGGTACATCTGGAGTTTTTAGGGTGCAGGAGGGTGCTGATTTGCAAAACTGGACTCATGGAGGATTGTGGAGTAACATATTAACCAATCAGCGTCCTCTGTTTCAGTAATGTCTACGTTCATTTATAGTTTTTAATATAATAAGTAGTAACTGCCAACATAATGTTCACGTCTCTTCAAAGCAGTTAAATAAATTGTAAAAAATCCTTAAGTTAACAGACACAGTAGGGTTAGATAAGAACAGGTTTTGTTTAATAAAGCCTTTTGGTCTGCTGGCCTCTACAATAACCAACGCTGAAGAACACAACTAATTCTAAAAGCACAGAGGTTTTAGTTATACACATTTTACAAGCTCACCCCTGCAGTGGCCATGTGCTCCAGTTTTACCAACAGCTGGTTTCAGTCCAGTCGTGACCACCTACATGGTGTGTAACTGAATGCCCATTACTGATCGCACACCAATAAAACAGACACTCAGTTGCTGTCACATCCACCACCTGTTCTTTGACTCAACAAATGACGTTTAAATCATCGTCTCCAACATTCCCGAGTGTCTGAACACGCAGAATTTAGCTTTAAAATGACGTAAGAGTTACGTAATCACTTAGGAGCACATGTGATTTATGTACAACTACTCTATGGATTAAAAACAACACCACACATGAACATGAAACTGGTGTATTTTTGTCTTTACATCATGTAACCGTGTGAATGTGTTTGCACTGATCAGCTGTGTTCAGTATTTCTTGTTCTTTGATTGTAGGGTCTTTAGCCAAAACATGCTATTTTTTTTTCATGATTCATAGTGACAACAGAGCATAATTTGGAGATAAAAGCATGTTTTTCTAATGCGAAACAGAAATATGTCAACCTTAATATATTGAAAGAGTGAGCACTATCGCCATCAAGTGGTAAAAACAGCACATGACACAGGAAATCCCCTCACTGATAGGAGACTGAAGGATGTGATGTTCACTGTGCCTGTTGCACAACAAACTTTTTATTATTTAACAGTCAGAAAAACTGGTTATACAAGACGTTAAATAATCAATTTTAACCATCCTGACTGGTAAAGTGTTGATATTGTGATTTAAACCAAAACAAAATGTAGAATTTGCTGCTTTAATCAAGTTTTTCCACAACAAATAGTTTATTTTTAAATGTTTTGTTTGCAGCTGTTGCTTTACAGCTTTATTGTTTCTGTCTTACAAGATGTAAAACACAACAGCTGCATAGCTTTAACTACAGACAAGTCGCAGAGACCAAGATTTTGGTCTCTGCGACTTGTCTGCTGTGACACGTTTGTTCTTTTTGTTTTAAGGGAAAATTCCCCTTGTCATTGATATATTGATAATTGTGCAATTACAGTAAAACACATTTTGTTCTTCTATGATGAAGGTACATCCACAAGACGGACAACTCCACCATGTGGCAAAACAAAGAAATACCCCATTTAGCAAGCACCAATGTGTCTATAAATGTTAATTTGAGTCGATTTTTAAAAAAATAAATAAACACATGATAATGCCTCTGTGCCTGCTTTTCAGTCAGAGAACTCTTTTGTCAGGACAGATGTTTTGATTTTGCAGTTTATTGTTCTACTGACTTCAAAAAGTATCTTTACTTTACCAAATGTATACAATGTGTTTTGAGGAGTAACCAAAAAGATGTTCCTTTTGCTAAATACACAGATGACAACACGTCCATCAGTTTCCAAACGTTTAATGTAAAAGACAAAACAATACAGGATTTGGTGACACAAAAGGAAAAAATAACGATTTGATGATTTATTTGTCCTTCTCCTTCTGCTCCTTCTCCTTTTTGTCCTTCTCAGCCTTGGCCTCTTCAGCCTCGTGGCGCTTGATCAGCTCCTCCACTTCTTTCAGTTTCAGAACCTTGATTTTTGTTTTCCCGTCTTCCCTCGTCAGAGTGGCGATTTCAACTGAAACAGTCAATGTGATACAGTGTTGGGTTATTACATACAGGAAGCTGGTGTGCCCAAAAGACCTTTAGCACAAAGACAGTAAACAAATTCTGTCCATTAGTCACTAAGTAGCTGCTACTGTATGTGTTGATGGATGTGTAGATAATAACTCAACTCTTTAACCATAATTTGGTGCTACTCTCAGACAGTTTACTGCTGTTACTTATGATACCAGACTTGGTGCAGTAAAACAATGCATGCACTTCCATTTTGGCAGAGCTGCTGAAGGTCATAAGCAACTTTAATTTACACTGCAGATGAAAGGAATTAGAAACAAGAGGAAAGTCCTTTTGAACCTCACCTTTCTCTGCTGAGAGCTTGCTGACATCCATTGTTTTGTTGAGGACTTTGACGGCCAAAGCCAGAGCCGAGGACAGCGTCATCTCTCCCTCTTTGTAGTCCTGCTTCAGCATGGACACTGCCGCCTGAGGCCAACAAGTCAACAAATCAAACAACATGCATAGGAAGAGTACAGCTAAAATTATGTTTTTGCTTCAGCCGGAAAATTTTAACCGAAAATTGCAGTGAATTGTATTTTGCCGCTGACATGAGAGTAAACATCGTTAACTAACAGTGCTGGCAAAAGTTTTACATCCTCTATCTGATCAAAACCACTGAAGCCAGACATTTAAAAAAAAAAAAAAGGTGACTCAGGAAAGTATCCTGCATGCTTTTCACATTCAGGATGACTGCAATCATTTTTATTATTTCCTACTGTTGCCTGTTGTTTCTACTGAGATCACCTGACTGATTTTCACTGTCAGTGTCATTTTAGACTTACAGCGCTGTTGTTGCCGATACAAGTTGCCTTCCAGCCTCCATAGTTGCCGCTGGGGTCACTCTGGTACAACTGGAAGCCGTAGTGTTTGTCCCAGCCCATGTACAGCAGAGAAACACCAAACGGCCTCTTTCCTGTCAAGACAAATCACACAACTGTTACACAACGTCAAAATCCACAGAGATAAAAATACTTGTAGCTTGGTTGCTACTATGGTATTTGATCAAGTGCTTTGGGGATGTGTCTAAACAAACATACTGTAAATGTTAAGAATGACAATATGCTGTCACCAAAGGAGATTCACATGCTGGAATCCTTCAGCAACATGAAGGGATAAATGCAATAAAGTATGCAAGGAGATCGCAGGGCATCTTACCTCCAAACTGTGTGTAGGCTTGCTTAATGTCACACAGGGCTGTGACCAGCTGCTCGCAGGGAATCGGCTCCTGGTACTGCAGTAAGTACCTGAAGAGAAAATGAAACATGTCAGTGGTTGGTGGTAAATGTGATAAATGGCTACAAACTAAGGACAGACATTTAGGGAAATTCAGATTACCATTTGGCTGGTGGCAACATCATTTAAATGATGAGAGACTTAAACAAATTCAAAGTTTGTACGAGTGGAACTAAATATTTAGGCTTCTCTACAGAAAAAAAAAATCCTGTTTGTTTGTATGAAATGTTCTACTTTTTTGTGGTAGTTTTATCTCGTTTTTCAGTTACCAATAGAGTAGAATAGAACAAATGACATGCATGTACAATCCTTTTGAGGATGCAAATACTATTACATTTGCTATTTCTGCTAAACTCATTGAACAAACTGTCTGGTAAATACCAGAAACACTAAAAAATGTTTTTTTTGGAACAGCCATAAAGTTGAAATGGTTGTCTGGTTTTTCTCTGGAACTTACCTCTGTGCAATTAGCCGCAGCTCATTTGTCAGTACATTAGCATCTGATGTGATCCCAGCAACACTGCAGGCCATGTCTCTGCAAAGATAATCACATATGAGACCACACACACAATGTTAGATTTAAAAAACATTTTAAGTTTTATTGTAGGAATGGGAGCTGCAGTTCAGTTCACTCACTCATTGAGCTTGTAGATCTTCTCAGAGAAGAAAACCTCATCAAGCAGTTTGTGGATGTTGCGTCTCTCTGCTGCCAACAGCACTCCATCATTAGCTAGAATCCCCAGACATGTTCCAGCGTGACCGATGGCTTCCATCGCATACTCCACTTGATACAGGCGTCCTGTAAATTATATGATGATGTTTTTGTTAAACAATCCACAACATTTTAGACCTACATTTGACAATAATTTCACTAATGATGTCTACAACTAGTAAGTAAATCTTGTACTGGTTTAGGTTTTTAGTATTGTTTGGCAGTCCAAAGAGTATCTGAGGCACTCTGAGGTTAAATATATAAAAAGACTCTAATTCAACTACTAACAAAAGATTTTTATGTTGTGGTGAATTTTCTCCATTTCAAAGTCACTGGTGGGACCATAAAATCATGGGAAAGCACTGATCAAACCACAAAACCTTACTGGAAAATCCAGTTAAAATTCATTGTATTTGAAAATGTTGCTTCTGCAAAAGATAACTGTGTAGTATAACGCAAAAAAAAGAAAAGAAAATCATAATAAAGTAATAGTGTGCAGGCAACACAAGATGCATCTTGTGAATATCTGATTATGAAGTGTTAATAAAGTTACAACACTTGCCTTCTGGAGAAAATATGGTTGTCCGGGAGTCATATCTGCGAGACTAAACACAAACAAATTATTAAAAATAGAACAGGTTACAGATGACAAAACATGCAAAAATAACATCCTGAATAATTTGTAAAGTCTATAAGAATCTTAACAGCAACCAACCATTTTCTTACGTCACTGGAAATATCCTGTAAAGTACAAAACAACAGTAGTTATCAACAGGGGCAACCAGCAGAAACCAGGAACCAACAAGGAGAAGAAAGTATGTTTGCATTGACAATGACGCTGTTCTGTTTTCATGGACAAAAGAAGTAAATGTCACCTTTCAGTATACAAAAATGTATTGTCCCATAGATTAGCTCCAAACACAAGTTGACCACAGAAACAGTATGTGCTCTGATAGTCTGACAGCTAGCTAGCTAACTGCTGCAACAGAATGAATCTGCAATATCTCAGCATGCTAGTTAGCTAGCATGCTATACAGCTAGCTAGTTCATAATAAAGAAAGTCTGCTGGCTGGACGAGAACAAACGACAATAATAATAAAAAAAAAAACTGTGTTAAAATAAAAGCTAAGCTAGTAAATTATTAAGTAATAAATTATATCATTGTACCTTGGGAATTTAAGTTGGCGTACTTTCGTCCAGGCTGAGAGATCCACTACTTTCAGTTTTATGTTTCTTCGCTCAAACACACCGGCTCTGGTGGCGGTGAAGGAGCCGCTCAGCAGCGCCACCGCTCGGCGGGAGGACCGAACAGCGTATAACACGCGAACAGTAAATAAACACAAGTCTTTAAAGTTTTTATAAACATTATATATGCAGTTATTGGTAATACTGTCCCCAGTGTTTTGACAGATTAAAAACACTTCAACATCCAATAAATGTACGTTGTAAAAGATACAACTTTACCTACTTGAGTGAATTAAGTCATAATTCTAATGAATGCTACACCACAGAATTAAATAATTGTATTAAATTCTTTTTCAAAGTTATAAAAGTTTATTTCACAAAGACTGCAATGTGTCAATTATTGCTAAAATGTCTTGTTGACATACATTTTAATTCTTCTTCTTTTCATCTTACTGATAACACACGATTCCTCCACTTATTTTCTCATTTTATAGGATTTTTTTTTGTGTGTTTGTCTTTTTTTTTTTTTTTTTTTAAATTTTGGTCGCCATAACCAACTTGAGAGTTGGGTGGGATCTGGGCTGTTTTCTCCTGACACATTCTGTCACTGACAATCTATAGCTGAACTAAATATTAAAATATCAACTGATAATAGCGTATAACTTATAAGAAACCAATCATCATCACCCATTAGGTACAAATGCCAAACTTCTGGTTTGCCCTTTTCTCTGTTTGAATATCTACAGGTTTTGATCTGTTAATTGGACAAAACAACAACAACAAAAAGACAATGTGAGGATGTCATCTTCAACAAGAGAAAATTGCAGTTTGTTCTTTTTACTATTTTCTGACATTTTAAAAAACGTGTTTGACTGAAAATATAATTGATAGATTATTATGTAGTGAATTGCACTTCAGTTACAGTTTAGTTTGTTAAAATACTATGTCCACACTTTAAAGTGTAAAAATACTGACTTCATTGCATTTAGTAATCAGCATAAACAACTGAAGACGATGGTAAAATGTGTAAACAGATTGTAAAGCCCCAGGGACACACCTGGGTTGTTTTTGAGTTTGGCCATTTACTGTTAAGGCTGAAACTAGCTGTTTTTTTTTTTGTTTGGTGAGTTGCTGATTGATTTAAAAGTTGGCAACTTATCGATTAATAGTTAAAGCGCTAACTGGATTTATCCTTCTTTGGACATCTTACAGATGCAACACAAAGTCCAAGAAAATAACCATAGATTAGCTTACACGGCTAATGTAGCAAACATAGTTACAGGCTACATGTAAGAAACTGGGCTCGGTCAAAGTACGAAGACAAATTCAAAACTGCACTTGAATTATTTACCTTTTTAACTTTCTTATCTCCTGCAATGTGGCAACTGAAAAGTTGTAGCTGTCTCGCAGTTCGTTAAACGTCGATACGTATTCCTCCAGCTCTGGTGGTCGACAGTAACGAGTCACCGAAGGCTTCCTGAAGTGCAAAATTAAAGGGGACGAAGAAGAAACACCGCCTGCGATTGGCTGTTACAGCAGCATGGCGTTTGAATGGGAGCAGGAAGACATCTGACAGTTAGCCGACTAGCCAGGAGGGGGCTAACTTCATAATTTAAGGTCTTGAAGCCACCTAACGACGCCAGTTAGAAGTACATGTTTCCAGCTGTTGAAACGAGGTTTCACGCCAGGATTTCATTTAGGACATGACATTGAAATAAACATCTGTCCGAAGAGGTAAGTGCCAGCTACTCTAGTTTATGTTAAACCAATGCTAACGCTGTTTACCTTAGAGCTAGCTTAATACAAGCTAACACAGGTTAGCTAACGACACTTATCCAGGAGGTGACAGCTGGAAAATCATATAAAACACCTCGCCTGTGAGCATTTCACTTACTTTGTCAGGTTTATTCAATGTCATTAACTAAAATACGACCACTTATGTAGCTGTGAGGTGGTTTGACACCGGCTCGGGAACACGGTGTCCTCTGACACCGGGGTCAGCTGCACTCTGGAGTGCTGGTGTTTAGCTGTTAGCTGCTTTTGAAAGGCGACACTTGTAAAAACACAGTCATAACAGCGACGTGACTCGGTGTTTTTGTCAAAGCTCCTTGTTTCTGTCGATCGATGAGTTAGCTTTAGCCTGCTAACGTGTGTGGCTGCTTGACCCTTGAACTCTTTTTCATCGATGACTGGAGGTAAAGTGAAACACTGCTGCTCAAGGAGAAGTAATAGTTTAGCCCAGTATCAATGAATTACCGCATGTGGGTTTTGTTTTTCTTTTTACACTAAAGACAGATCATAGATGTTATACTTCACAACCAGCACTGCTCCACACATAGAGAACAGTCAGTCTTCACTCTGGTGAAACATTAATGCATTTAAACCTGTCTGTTATAAATACTTTGTACATTTAAAATACCCTGTGCAGTACAATTTCTTACTACACATTGAGTAATCTGTGTGATATCAGTATTTCAAACATTAGCATTGCTCTATTTGTAAAATAATTCTTACCATACTGGTGTCTTTCTACATATAAAATGATTCTGTAAACATGTTTTCCACATTCAAAGAAATCTGTGCGATATCTGGATTTGTACATATAGAGTAATCTGTACAGTATCAGTACTTATGTATATTTCTTGTTTATTTTTCTACTGATGTCATAATATATTTGTTAATATCTGCTTTGCTGCTGTAACGCTGCAGATTTCCTCACGGTGAGATAAAACAAGGCTTATCTTATCTTTCCTTATCTTAAAGATGGAAACACATCATATGTATTGTCGTCACTGGAGGCCATTGCTTACTAATGTTTTCCAAGATGTGTGTATGTATCAGTGTAGTATTTAGATAGTATACAGTCATCAGGACTGCAGGGAGGATTTTATCCACAGGGCAGAGTATTCTGATTGTCACAGTGATGGCATAGATGTGAAATATTTGTTTAAACAGCTGCTTTTAGAGGTTTTAAAAGACAGGTGATTAAAATTGTCCTGACATATATAATCTAAACACAGCATGCAAATGTTCTTCTTTTCTGACTTAGAGAATAAGTTAAAAATCTCAAAAATTGTTGAGCCTGTTCAACCGGAGACGCTCCTCTGACCAGTGACTATGAAAGGACACCTTAACAAGCAGCTTTATTGAAATGACACGTTGCCACAGATGACAAGAGAAAGAGAAGGTTGGACTGTTGGCACACTGGATGTTCATTTTGACTGGGCACTGAATGTTCCCAGCTTCACCATTTGTCATCTAAGAAATCATTTCAGACAGCTCTGGATGGACAACGTGATCCTGTCCCTCAGGATGTCCATGAACTCAAGAAGAGTGGGACAACTGTCGACAAGCCAGAATCGACAACCTTATTAACTCTGTGTCATAGATGTGCAGCAAACAGTGGATGCACTGATTTGTACTTTGCGATTTCTGGTCTACGACCCCACTCCCCATCTGCACTGTGTGCTTCATTATGTCTGTTCTGTTGTAGAGGAACATTATGTATATAGGTGTAGTGGAACAAGAAATACTTGTTCCCCTATGTTTAAAAGAATGAATAGAATTTGATAGGATACACTCCATGTTTATATTTTTGCTCTGGATGTTTAGGTATTTACTCTGTTTACTCTCTCTGCATCAAACGTAAATCAGCAAAAGCTTGTTTATGAAAATCTACATAATCTTAATTCAGCATTCACTTAGTACCCTATTTCCTGGAGCTTTTGTGCTTATTTCTATGTAGTGCGTATATCAAACTGTAACATCTGAGGTCAACACTGACATTTGATGTTTATTTAAGACTCCTTTACTCACTGCACTGTTGTCATTGTTGTTCATGCTGCCAGGCAGGAATCATTCTGATGACGGGGCACCTACAGCTGGCAGGATGCAGCAGAAAAGGAACATCCAGATCATCGAGTGGGAGGACCTCGACAAAAGGAAGTTCTACTCTTTCGGGGTGTTCATGACGATGACCATCCGGGCCACCGTCTACCCGGCCACGCTGATCCGCACTCGGCTGCAGGTGCAGAGGGGGAAGTCACTCTACAGCGGCACATTTGATGCCTTCTTCAAGATCCTGCGGGCGGAAGGTGTCCGAGGCCTTTACCGGGGCTTCATGGTCAACACCTTCACGCTCATCTCAGGCCAGGCGTACATCACCACCTACGAGCTGGTGAGGAAGTACGTTTCCCAGTATTCTGAGGACAATACGGTGAAGTCGCTGGTGGCGGGCGGCTCGGCGTCGCTGGTCGCTCAGAGCATCACTGTCCCCATAGACGTTGTGTCTCAGCAGCTGATGATGCAGGGCCAAGGGCAGCACCTCACCCGCTTTCGGCTCGGTTCTGACACTGAGGGTGGAAAGCCTAAAAAGAAGGTGTTCGGCCAAACCAGGAACATTATGGCTCAGATTTTTGCTGCTGACGGCTTCCGGGGCTTCTACAGGGGATACGTGGCTTCGTTACTCACTTACATCCCAAACAGTGCAGTCTGGTGGCCTTTCTATCACTTTTATGCTGGTAAGCAGCTTGAGATGATGTTTTCTGAATTGTAATTTTAAAAAAAAACACATTCACTATATTTTCTCAAAAGAACTTGAGGTTGTGTTTTAACACATTTGTGCCCATCTATGTTTCCTTGTGGTTAATAAACTCTTTGTTTAATGTTCTACAGAGCAACTCTCCAAAATGGCTCCCAGTGACTGTCCTCATCTGATCCTACAAGCCATGGCTGGACCTCTAGCTGCTGCCACTGCCTCAACTGTGACCAACCCGATGGATGTGGTCAGAGCCAGAGTACAGGTAACCATGATTTATACAGAAACACAGGCACAATGTGGTTGTTTGGTGCTGCTGTGTGAAATTGTCCACTTATAGCACAGAAATAGCAGGTAGTTTATGATACACAAAGCACTAGAAATGTTTATTATTTATTTGGTTTGGAGAAATCTGGCAGAAACGTCAATTACACTTTGTTCCATTTTTTTAAAACAACTGACACAATAAAGGTTAATAATTGATCAGCTTTACTTGTATGTGTGTGTAAGGTCTCATGTTACCACAATCCGGTTAAGTAAAGTTGTGGTCTGTTGACGAGTTCTGCACAAGAAAAAAACACCACAAGTTATTCATTGAAGAGGATGAAGCCACAACAATGAACAACAGATAATGAAGAAGGTAGTAACTGATAGGAACATGTCCTGAAGCTTTAACAAGAATAGATTTTCTCTTTGTTCATCCGAAATGTTACAACAAAGTTTACATATAATCAAGAGCAACCAAATTTAGTTTCCAGTTTTGGTCCAACGTTTGTATTCGCAGTTCAAGATCAAGTTAAACAAAGAAAGCGTGACAAGGCCAACAAATAAACTCAAAATGTATATAATTTTGGAGACAATTTACAATTTTATTTAATTTTCTTCTGCAAGAAACAGAAAGACAGAAACATACTTTGTTACTCAAAACAGTAATCTGCACTATTTTTTCCCCCCTTTATTCTTGTGCATTATGTTTCATTCAAACCTGTGCAATATTTACATATATCTCTAGTAAAATAATTACAAATAACAACAATCAGCATCCGTACAGAAGCCACTGCAACCTCTAGTGTTAGATTTAGTTTTTTTTAACTCTTTATTTTTTTACTTTTGTGGGTTTTTTTAAAGGCTGCTTTTCGTGTGCATGTGTCTTAATGTATTTGTTATTTTGTTGTATTTTGCTCAGTGCACTGACCATCAAGACTTTCTATTGTATTCTGAAAACAGAATTCGATTCAATCACAAATAATTCAGCGGATTAAGCAGCTGTAAGCTACGCTGTGATGCTGGTTTGTGTTTCCAAATGGTAACACAACATGCACTGTGTGTTTTGTTCAGGTTGAAGGGAGGACCTCGGTCATCGAGACGTTCAGGCAGCTGATCAGAGAGGAGGGCGTCTGGGGTTTGACCAAAGGGCTGTCGGCACGCATTATTTCATCCACGCCCACCGCCATCGTCATGGTGGTCGGCTACGAGACGCTAAAGAAACTGAGTTTGAGACCAGAGCTGGTGGATTCGAGGCACTGGTAGAGAAAAAACCTCAACAGAGAATTTATGGACCACGTGCCATTTTTAGCCCCTAAATGAAAACACTGGAAGAAAGAAAGGGTTTGTTTTGAATATGTATAAAACAGCCTAGGAAACAATGTGGAGCAACTACTTTATGTACAAGTTTAAATCTGTATTTTAACACTTAAACCAACGTATTACGAACAAAGCGGCTCATTAAAACCAGTGAGCAGGTTTGTAGTTTGTATGTGTTGCTGCTGTTTAGTGCATATTAAGGTGGTGAATGCAATATTGTGGAAGATGCAGACAAGTTGATGCAACCGGACTGAATTTTCTATATACATCGGGTCATCAGAGCGTCATTTCAGTGAAGAAAATAATCGCTGACAGAGCCAAGTGGTTACTGAAGGTACCTGCGTTGTCCTACCAAAGCCCAGAAGAGTTTTAATCAGGTTTGAGAGGAACAACTGAAGACGACGCACTCACTCATGAGCAGTAAACAAATATTTATCCTCTTCCCTTCGCCAAACTCCAAGTCCGTTCTGCAGTTCCTTTCTGTTGGCCTTTTTTTAAAATTTAAACGCTGCCTTCGTCGTAGAGAAATCAAGGCAAACAATCCGCTTTTTGTTCTTAATTGCTAAATGTTGCGTGAGAAGAACAGTAGTAGGTGTTAGATGGCAGATTTTATGTTGATTTAAAGTTGTCCTTATACTTACAAATTCCATGCAACACATTACACACAGGATACAATACTTTCTCTGCAGTTTGCTGACACACTAGTCTCTTTTTTTGGCATTTTAGGAAACATGTTAGTGTTTGAAGTAGTTTGAAAAAAATGGCTGATTTGGTTTGTTTGTAACTAACAAGACGGTGAGGAAGATGTGACTTATTTCCATTTTGCTGGAACGGTGACTGAAGGGCAGTAAACAGGACTAAAACCGTTTCCCATCTTGTGACAGTGTGTGTTTGAGTGCAATAATGTAAATGTTTTATCCTTTTCAGCACAAAATGTGATTGTAAATTCCCGGTAAGTTGTGTAAATAACATGTCTTAAAAGAGCTTGTTTTATCTAATTTATTTCTTTTTGTTCTGGGGACTTTCTTGATTTCGTTTTGGGGGGATCACGAGTGTCCAGACTTGCAAAATTTCACATTGTCTTGTTTATTTGTGTTGCTTTTGTATGAATGTTTTATTGACTCTTTAGGGAAGGTAATCAATAAAAACAAGAAATTCTATTTTTAGTAGTCAGATATGGCCGGTTTGTAGAAGCGGTCATATTTTTATATGATTTAACACTAGCTGTTGTCACTTCTGTTGTTGACATTTTTAACACAGGAAAAGCATAAATATTACAGATGGTTTTAGTTTGAGTGGAGACCAATTCCTGAATCTGAAAGTTCTTATAGATGAAGCCGTAGCTGCTCTTGTTTTCTGATCTTATTTGCTCAGGTCACGCTAAGATGTGACCTGTTGAACTCTGAAACTAACTCAACTAAAACCTGCAGACGACACTCCTGATTTTTCTCTGCACAGCTTTTACTTTCCCCCTCATGTGTGATTATGTTGTCAGTGAGCAGTTTTCTGTTGTCGGTCAGAACTCCACTGTCATGCAGAATCCATGTGGTTTGACGTCGTGTTGCTTCAGTGTGTCTTCAGGTCAATAAAACATCACAACTGCTAAACAAAGCTCAGGGTCCTGGACTTTAGTCGGTCTGGAAAGTCATTAGCAGATGTCCTGCTGAAACACGCTCTGTGGTCTTTTCAAGGTTTCTCTTTAAAGGTGAAATTTGGCTCAAGAAATGTGCATTGAAAATGAGCATGAGCTAAGGTGCACAGGTGTTTTTGAGGCATTTTTCACTATTTGAGTCTAATCTTAGCACATTAGAGGATGTTTGTTTTAAAAAAAAAAAACTCTAAAATTAATTGCAATTACTTACATTTTGAAAACTTAAAGATATGCAATGAATGACATGCAGCTGGAAAAACTACAACAAATATCTTTAATTTCCTGTTAATTATATATGTACAGTGAAGTATATGATAACCTACATATGCAAATTTGCCAGAATAATAAAACCACCTACCTGATAATGTGTGGCACCAAAACAGCTCCAGTCTGGACTCCACAGACCTCTGAAGGTGTCCTCTGGTTTCAGGTACAAAGGCGCCAGCAGTGGATCCTTTAGTTGTTGTGAAGTGGAGCCTGCATGGGTCAGATTTGATTTTGCAGCAGATCCTACTGATGCTCAATTAGAGTTGAGGCTGAGTCAACAGCTTGAACTCCTCAAATCGTCTCTGAACGGTTTGCAGTGTGGCAGGGAGAATTATCCTGCAGAGAGGAGTCGTACCATCAAAGGATGGACGTGGTCTGTAACAGTGTTTAGGTGTCAAACTAACATCTACATCAGGGGTGTCAAACTGCGGTCCTTGAAGGCCACAGTCCTGCATGTTTTTAGATGTTTCCTTCTTCCAACACACCTGATTCAAATGATCAGCTCATCATCAAGCTCTGCAGAAGCCTGATAACGATCCTGATCATTTGAATCAGGTGTGTTGGAAGAAGGAAACATCTAAAACATGCAGGATTGCGGCCCTCGAGGACCGGATTTCGACACCCCTGATCTACGTGAACTTTGCTCAGAGCCTCACTCTGCCTCTTCCCATAGTGCATCCTTCTGCCATCTCTTCTCCACATAAACAACACATGCTGTTCTTCACATAATGTAAAAGAAAACCGGATTAATCAGTTCAGGCCACCTTCTTCCATCACTCCATGGTCCAGGTCTGACACTGACAGGCTCATTGTTGATCCTTCTGGTGGTCATCAGAGGACAAGCTGCCATGCTCTGTGACGCTCTGTGACTTCTGACACAGTTTCCATCACAGCAGCTGTAAGGGTTTTTGTGCAATTGGTGCTACAGTAGCTCCTCTCTGGGATCAGACAACATGGGCCAGCCTCCGTTCCAGTCGCCCATCACCCGTCACCCTGTTACCGACTCCCTGGTTCTCCTTCCTTTTGACCACTGGAGATGCTCAATCGTGTCGCCATCACAGTTTGTCAGTCTCTCAGATCCTCAGACTGGCCATTTTTTTCTGCTTTCAACACAAAAAACCTCAGGAACTGATTGTTGACCTGCTGCTACCCCACCTACTGTAGGGAGCCACGGCAACGAGAATATCACCGTTATTCACTTCATCTGTCAGTGGTTTTAATGTTTTGGCTCATCCGTTTATACATTCTGAAGAGGAAAAAACTTTCTGTTCTTCTGTTTTTGCAGGTTTCAGTACATTTTTTTTTTTGACTAACAGCATTGTGTTTGTACAACTATAAAATGAATCCTGAGGAACACATTTGGCCCAATACTTGTGCACAAAGTATATACTGGATGATTCATTCTGTTACATAATAAAGTGCACAGTGAAATAGTAGATTTTCATATTTAAAACTAACATTATAGTGGAGATCTGACTTTATCAGCTGTTGAGAACAAATACTTTAACATCTGTAATGAAGAATCTATGACCCACACAAGAACACTACATGCAGATTTAGCAGCACGTATGTAGAAAGAGGTTTTGTGCAATCTCAAATTTGCCGCAACATTTAGGGGAAAAACACGTCAATATTGAGCATTCCTATATTGTCCTCGGGGAGTTTGTTGTGCAGTTCAGAGGGGAAAATGTGATTCTGTTGCCGGAGGAGTTAATGCGTTTCCTTTATGTTCTCATAACCGTGGGGCGACCATACATCTTACCGAAGGTGACGCTCTGACACCAGAGGTCATATCTCATTATGTTGGTTAGATAATGACATGAAAGCATCTACTGAGGGAAGCCCACGTGGCTCAATCACACTGCTTCGTTGGATTTTAATCGTCAGAATCACTGTGCAATTTAAAGATGAAAGTGATTATATAAAATTGGGATGTATCACAAAAGACTTTAAACATTAAAAATGATTTCAAGATTCAAGATTTCTTAATTTGTCACACGTTCTAACAGTACGTGCAGTGAAATGCAGATTGACTGTTCTCAACTGTGCAACAACACTCATAAAACACTTATTTCCTTTTGTGGAGATGTTACTGAAGAACTAATTAATTCCACCCCTTTAAAACAGGCATTTTAAAGTCAGATTAAACCAATAAAAGTGAGAAAAACGTCAACACGAATGTTGAAAATCTAAATTGTCATGAACTGGGCAACAGATGGCAGCAGATGACGCTTACACAGCTCGCATTTTTCCCTCCACACATCCTCAAACTGTCCCTCTACGCTAACATTCACTTTCCCCTTTTGGAAGTAAAACCGCCCGCAGACCACCAGACAAATCTACTCGTGAATGAAACAAACAAGGAGGCCTGCTGAGGACGGCCCAGGCCTCTCTGTCTGAGCTGACGTTTCCTGGTGGGATGACTGAGTGCTCCCCGCTCTGCTCTATACATTCATTATCAAGCCGCGTCTGGAAGGCACTTTGTCAAAAAGATGGATGAGGAGCTGTCGGAAAGGGAACAAATCTGACTGGGCCGGGGTTAGAGGAAGGGCCCCTCGCTCTCAGGGGATGTAATGGAGGTAGCTGAGAGATCGGAGGTGCAACTGGAGGTTGAGGTTTGAAAAGCTGCAGAGAGACACGAGATATTAGGAAGGCGCTCCATTATTAATGCTGATATCTCATCTTTAGTATCGGGGAAATGATGAAACTGAAGTTTGGTGGAAATTTATTGTGGATTTTCTCAAATATTTCATCTTTAGCCCTCTGAACTCTGAAGCAGTTTCTGGGCTTTTTTTTTTTCTTCTGTCACTGTGGGCTCATTTTTCACTGCAATATAAAGTCCTGCACCTCTATAGAAACAGCACAGCCATGGCTACAAGTGGAGAGGACTCAAACATGTGTTCTGTGTAGCAAGACACACTTTCAATGCCATCAATCATTACAAGAAGAAATGAAAGTTTAATTTCTTTAAAAAAAAACTGAGAAACAAAACCCTGAACTCAACATGTGCGACATTCTTCTGACAGGTGTTGCCAATAGTTGAAATAAACAGTGACTTTAGAAACTAAAGATATTTCAATCTTATAGTTTTAATGTGTTTCTATCCTTGTCTTCTATCTACTCTGGATAAACACAGCCTGCAGTTCAGCCAAGTCACTGGATTTTAGTCATGTTGTTGATGAGTCTATTAAAGCTTCTCAGTTGCATCAAGGAGCACAAAATAATTAGTCTCTTACTGTTTATGGTCAATGCAAACACTACTTTTGACACATGCTTAAAGTGTGTAGAATGAGATGATTTTAGCGATACATCCCAATTCTAGGTTTAGATTTGATCAAGTTCTTCCACAGGACAACACATCATGAACAAACATTTCAAGAACTGTCTGAAAGTAAAAATATCTGATGATTCCTTCTGTTTTTACAGTTTCTGGCTCTGATAAATGGTGTGATTTTGGCAGTTTCTTAAAGATAGCAAGTCCAGATGTGCACTGAAACAGCTTTTGGTTAGTTGTTCTTCTTCCTCATACTGGCGTTGATGTAATCTTCTCCTGATGTGGTTTCTATGTATGTAAAACTAATGGGGAACAAAAATTCACGGTCCTCATTTCATGCGTAAAAATATATTCTACAGTTCAGCTGAAGCCAACATGATGTTTCATTAATCTGAATGACACCTAGAAAGTGCTACAGTTTCAAGGGAATAGTGAAAATGATCAGTTTTGATAGATTCGGTATATTTTATTACCTGCGACTCCCCACAAGTCACTTAGAGATGAAGAAGCCTTTTGGATGAGAGTGGAGATGTTTGTCTTCAACAAACTCAAGCAAGGCCAGACATGAAGACCAGAAAACTGTCTGAGTGTACACACGGACAAAAATAAACAAACAATAAAATCTAGCCATGCGGATAAATGTGGTTTTATACGCTCCAAACCTGAGGAAATGTATGCCAACATAAAGCTTGTTCCTGAACTAGCTGCAATGGAGGTGAATGGATTCTTATTTGTGGTGTTCAAACTCTTCAGAAACTACTTAAAAAAGTGGCAACACAGTTTCACTATTAATGTTGCAGACCGTTTAAATCAGAAATACCCTTTTTAAAATTTGTTTTTGGACTTTTGTAAAGGTCTATCTCATTGTGGCAGTGAAAATCGACAGGAAATATTTATTTTTTTGTTCAGTTGAATTTCATTTATATAGCGCCAATTTACCGCAGATGCTATCTCAAGGCACTTCCCATAGTAAGGTGAAGACACCAGAGAAACCCAACAAATCTATTGTTTCCTTTGTGTTGTCTTTGACCAAGAACAGGGCAACAGTGGGAAGAAAATAAATTCCCTTTTACTGGAAAAAACAAGAAAAAATCCTCCAGCAGAACCAGGCTGAGTGAGGACGGGCGTCTACCTCGACTGGTTGGGGTGAGGATAAAGGGGAGAGAGAATAGAACAGCACATATAATATAATACTTGAGAGAATAACAAACACTATGGAGGTTGGTGACACCACAAACTGTCTGATCAGAAACACGCAGCTCCAGATCCTCAGTTACAAGGGGGGTCAAGAAGTTCTTAGAACAGGGTATTCAGCCCAGCATAACACAAAATG
This sequence comes from Stegastes partitus, assembly GCF_000690725.1. NCBI lineage: Eukaryota > Metazoa > Chordata > Actinopteri > Pomacentridae > Stegastes > Stegastes partitus. The sequence goes on along the minus strand of NW_007578946.1, from coordinate 152,676 downwards.
TCTTTACATATCTAGACAACACAACATCTCACTAGTTCAAACATATCAAGTTGACTTGTCACAGCACATTTGTGTGATCCTCAGAGATGTTCTAAGTTGATGACATCAAGCAATGATGGAAAACCAACATTTTGAGTTTAGGGCAGTAATAAAGTTCCTTATAAAAGACTGGCTGAGGTATATGGTGATGATAGTCCTGCCTCCAGTTCAGATCTGGCCCCAGTCATTGTCACCTGTTTAGAAGTTTGAAATCACATCACCTGATTTCCTGATGAGGATGAGCTCAAGGCTGCCACAGAGACATGGTTGGAGAACCAAACTGAAGGCTTCTGTTTTAAAGGTGTAGACAGTCTGAAGGAACAGTGGGCTCGGTGCATTGAGGTAAATGGGGACTATATTGAAAAATAATAGTACAATGCATGGTCTGCTGCAAGGTGGCTTGGTGGTTAGCACCGTCGCCTCGCAGCAAAAGGTTGCTGGTTCGCATCCCGGTGAGGACACCTGGGATCTTTTTGCGTGGAGTTTATATGTTCTCCCCATGCAGCGTGCAAAAATGTGGTTTGAATCCTCACCATTCGGCTACCAGGTCACCACAACCGGAACAACTTTAACAAAACAAAATGCCTATAAAACTGTCAGACGCTGGACCAAAAACCCCAAAGTGTCTGCGTGACTAGACCAACTGAGGTCAGAGGAACAGAAACTCATCCTTTAAAATGGATTTAACACTTTACACAACCCTGAAAAGGCTCACCCCTGTGAGAAATGTAGAGGAAAAAGTCAGATTTTGAACATATTCCTGAGGCTGCAGATAAGGAGACCTTCCAGCTCATTTAAAGAGAAAACCGTCCAGAAGCGGTCTGTGAATGTGAGCGCTGAGGGGGGATTCGGTCTGCCGTGTGGGATCATTACACACTGGGAGGAGAGACGGAGGGAGGAGGAGGGAGGAAGGAGGATGGACGGAGGGAGAAAGAGCCTGAAGAAAGGCAGCCGAGGAGACAGACGACAGGAGGCGTTGGCTGACACACAATCAAGACCCCACAAGAGAAAATGCCGAATTTTGCGGGCACCTGGAAAATGAAATGCAGCGAGAATTTCGACGAGCTGCTCAAAGCTCTGGGTAGGAAGAATTTAATCTTTTTTTTAATATGAATGTTGTGTTTTGATCCAGTGAGTGAACATGAAATGAATATGACTCAATCTGTACTGTAGACAACCATCCCTGGACTTTGAAATGCATGCAGAGTTAAACTGGTGTTAACTGAGCAGTTCTGTGATTTAAAAAAAATGCATCACACTTGAGCTGCAAATTAGAGACTTTAACATTTGTTCAAATTAATAGAAATATACTTGATTATCCACCAGTCTAATATCTCTAATTTTAGCTCCACAATGGCAAGTTCTTGCTGTAGTTTGAGGCATAAGGAGACAAATTCAGCTCTAAAACAACTGGTTTTAATTTCAGCACAAGATCACAATCTCATCTTAATAGTGGAACCAGACTGTGATTGTTTGCAGACTGTGACACAGAGAAGGTTGATAGTTTTTCCACTCGTTCAAGGACAGAATCTATCACGTCTACAGGAGAGCTAAACAAAGCAAACGGCGTCAACATTCCTCCCTCTCATCACCTTGTCACTGCGAACCTCCATATTTGCAACATCTGCTGATAACAATCTCAGTTACAGCTGCCGGAGGATCCGTCTGTAAAAATGTAAAAAACCAACAGCTTCACACTGTAATATCTCCTGTGGCATGACTCTACCTTCATCTCTGAAACATGAACTCTTTTCTTTTCTTCTTCTTTTTGGCGCCAGACAGAAAAAAATGTGAGGTGACACAACTCAATGTCAGACTATAAAATATAGAGACAGCAGGTCTTATGTTTAGTGGTGATGGATGGGAAGTGAAAATTCTTTCCTCGTGGTTGTGTGAATTTTATCCTCAGCCCAACTTGAGTTTTGCATGTGCTTTCAGGTGTGAACGCCATGCTCAGGAAGGTAGCGGTGGCAGCTGCATCCAAGCCTCACGTGGAAATAAAACAGAACGGCGAGCACTTCTACATCAAGACTTCCACCACGGTCCGAACCACCGAGATCAACTTCGTCATCGGCGAGGAGTTCAACGAGGAGACGGTGGATGGAAGAAAGTGTAAGGTAACTGAATTACCTGGTTGTGTGTACGTAGATTGTATGTGAAAGACAGACGTAACCTCCGAGTTTGAGAAGTGAAGTGACTTAAACTGCATTCTGTCTAACGGCCAGCAGGGGGCGACTCTTCTGGTTTCAAAAAGAAGTCAGATTATGTAGAAGTCTATGAGAAAATTAGTCTATTTCTCACTTGATTTGCTACCTAAGCAAACATTTTTCTAATGAGTTTATGGTCTTAACCATTAATATAAAGCCTCCTTCAATACATAATTTTAAGTTTATTTAGTAATTTACGATCCCATTTAGAGGAAGTAGACGATGAAACAGGGTGTATTTTAGGACACAAATGACATATTGCTATCATGAGTGTGCAGTGTGTTCTCACATTGTATTTTTGTTGCTTCAAGTTTTAAAAGACCAAGATGGTGAAATTCGGCCTAATTCAAAACTTGACATGGCTTTGTCCATTTTTTAAAATCAACATTCAATGAATGTGCATAAATCTGAATTGTTATTTTTAAGCATTTCTGGGTATTTATGATATCTACGGATAAGAACATGTGAACGTTTTAGGACTATGTAAAGTTTGGTAGCTTCCAGTATTAATAAAATCACCTGAACACACAGGTGTAGTCACAAATTGTCGGATGAAGGTTTGTCAAATCCAAGAAATTAAGGATCCGATGCTCCCTACTTAAAGTTAAACCTACGTCCCTGTCTGAATACATACCCTAAAAAAATGTTCTTAACTTATTGTTGTCATGCCATGAGCTATAACCATTAAAAACCAGATTAACTGTCTCAAAAAACATTCAAATCTGCAAAACCAGTGGCTACTAAAAAATCTACATACTTCATTGTTTTAAAGTTGAAAGTCAGCAGTAACAAAATGGCTAAAACATGCAAGACTCCATTAAAAACCGGCGTGACACAGCGATAAACACACAGATCTCACATCCATCACTTTGCTTTACTGCCGACGGCCAGGTGAAGCTTCATTCAAGTGCTGCTTCTCTACAGAGTTTGGCCACTTGGGAAACAGAAAACAAGATTTACTGCAAACAGACTCTTGTGAGCGGCAACGGACCGAAGACCTTCTGGAGCCGAGAACTCAAAGGAGATGAACTCGTATTGGTGAGCAGCTTTGGGTTTTTTTTTTGTGTTTTAAAAGTTTACTATAACTTGAAATATGGTGACGGATAAAAAGGAGAGCTGTGTGCAGCTGTAGAATCAAATCAGTCAGAGTGAAACATGGCTTGAACTCCGGGTCTCCTCAGAATCCACTTTTTCATTAAAAGTTCTCCATGTTTGTTTTTGGAGACGTTGTGGCTCCCTTATGCTCCCATCCCATCAGCGTGAAGAAGGATTATCTACGCACTGACTCTAAATCTCTCAGCAGGCTAATGAACAGATGTTTGGATGTTTTAAAGTGGGATAAGGTGTCAGGTTTGGACGACTTTATTCACACGGGTCATTTCTAGTTTCTGCTTTGCCTTTTGCCAATAAGTAAATGAGAGATTGGCTAAAGGGACAGTTCGCACTTTGTCTAAAAAACACATTTTCTTCTCACAATGCAGCGTTGCCTGTCCTTAAAGGAGTAGCCTGACATTCTAGCAATTCATCGAGGTTCAAGTTCAACTCTTTTCTCATATCTGTACAATAAACATGAAACTACAGCTAGCAGTTGGTTAGCTTAGCTTAGCTTAGCATAAAGCCTGGAAGTGAAGAAACAGCCAGTCGAGCTCTGTGTAAAAGAGACAAAATCCACCTTTCCAGCTTCTCTTCCAAATTAAGCATTTCGGTTTATTTAGGGGTCAGACAAACTAATTCCTGGCTGGGAGCCGTTACTTTCTGGAGTTTCCACCGTTTCTAGCCTTACACTGTCCAAAAAGTAAATATAAATGGGTACAAATGATAAAAATTAGAATGTATTGATCTACGTAAAAATGCAAACATTATTTTAAAGGGTTGGGTTTAAAGGGTGGTAGTTGCATCAACTTAATATTGTGCATACTTTAAACTTGAGGTTCTGCATCAGTTGATTACCAACTAAATTTAAGTTGAAGTAACTTCATGTAATTGGCTTGATCACTAAATTTCTTTTCACCTTGAGGTCAGGAGCAACTTTAAAAAAAAAAAATCTGTCAACTTAAAACTCATGTTAACAAATACAGTAGTAAAGTACATAACAATTAAATACTAGCTGGAATAACTTAATTTTTTTATGACTAATTACCTTAAAAACTTGGGTTTTTGCTACCAGTAATTAAGTAATTGAGAATACCTTTGATTGAAGAGTAAAAGTTAATTCTTCTAACTCAGGGGTGTCCAATCCTGGTCCTTGAGGGCCACAGTCCTGCATGTTTTAGATGTTTCTCTCTTCCAACACACCTGATTCAAATGATCAGCTCATCATCAAGCTCTGCAGAAGCCTGATAATGATCCTGATCATTTGAATCAGGTGTGCTGGAAGAGAGAAACATCTAAAACATGCAGGGACCAGGATTGGAGACCCCTGTTCTAACTCGATATAGTTAGCTGGTTGAACATAATTTTATTAAAAGTTGTCATAACTCAAAAAAATGGATGCAAACTCTTGTGTTAACTCAGTTTGTTGAGCAGAAACATTTCTGCTTTTAGACAAGAAATAGTCTCATTACCTCTAAAATCCTTTGATAAATAGCGAGCAAAATAGTTTATGTAACTGTGGAATAACAATTCAGTTTCCAACTGCACATATGTGAATATTTTCAGGTTTTACATCTGAACATCTTCGGCTTTTGGGATGTTGATTAAATTAAACAAGTGGTATGAAGAAGTTAGCTTGGACTTTGGGGACCAGCAAAAGCTTTTTTTTTTTTTTTAACATTTGCTGACATCTTAAAGACCAAAAGATGAATCAGACAATCAAGAAAATGATCTCAAAATGATTTGATAATGACAATAATTTGTTTCTCTAAGGGTTAAACAAGCAAAGCACAGTACACAGCTTCATGTTTACAGCACAGGAACAAGTGTGGTATCAATCTTCTTAAGTCACGCACTGCAAGACAGCAAACAAGTTCATTTCCAAACGACAAAGGTCACATAAGCAGAATAACGACCGCAGAAACCAAACCAAGAACAATGGTCTGGAGAGGCCGTAACTGGGTGGTGACACCAGATGTGAAAATGCTAAAATATCTGGTCGGCAATTTTCTAAAATACTGTGTAATTCTTGGGAAATGTTCTGAACACCCGTGGTGACTGGGAGACATTATTCATATCTCATATTTCCTTCTGTTGCCAAATGAGGGTGTGGAAAAACATGCCTGTATCTGTGAGACATCCCATTATCATGATGCATTGTTGGTTATTTTCACAACAAAGAAAAACAAAACCATAAGGGTCTGAAACGCAGAGCAGAAGTCTGCAAAAAGAAGTTTTGTTTTATTTAATTACTTCACATTGACCTTATCGCCCCGTCGGCTGCACGGTCCACATTCATAGGAAGGAAAAGGACACGGAAAGGTGAAGGCAAGTGAATTATTTCCTACAGTTTGCAGCCATTCAGGGGCTCCACTGGGGAAACATATTTCAAAGGAATAAATTAACTTTCCACGTTTGTTGTTGCATTCCACGCAGCACTTCATGATCTTGCATCCATCAGAAACACGTCTGCCTCCAGTTCCTGGCCATTTAAAAAAAATAAAAAAAAATACTGAAACAAAGCAGCTTTCCTGTAAACATCTGGTCCTGGGTTTTGTTGGCCAGATGGACAGAGAGGCTGTGTGTCCAGTTTGGCTTTGATGGAGATCTCTTTACTGACTGTGACTCTGCAGAGAGGCAATCAGGAAAACATTCGGCTGTAAATTGGATTGAATGCAGGTTTGCGGACGTGAAACAAAGCTTTGAACGGACCAAATCTGTTTTTATTCAGGATCAGGGTGTGTATGTCTGTCCGTGCTGGAGTGATAGACTGTAATCTGAGAGGCATGTGGGAATGAATCACTGGACAAAAACGTGACTTTTCAAAGAGCAGATCGGGAGTTTTAATGCGATAGCGGCGAGCTGGGAGAGGCCGGACCGATTCCCTGCTGCTCCGTAAATTAGACCAAACTCCCACCTACTGCACCTCGACATTGTTTAGATTTGAAGATTTGCATGACGTGGGAGCAGAGAGCTTTATGTCAGACTGTAAAATAATAGTTTATAAATGAGCTGGAGGCTGAGCTCAGTAGCTGCACATCACTGTCATCACCTTTACAAAAGAGAAATCAACAAAATGAACACAGAAGCACCAAAGTTTCTATAACATGGCGTTAAAATGTAGTTGTCAAATACACTCGACTTTGGCTTGATGATATCTCAAACTGTGACACTGAAGTTATCTCTGAAAGGTGGAGATGACCGTTACTTTGCTTTTGATAGTTTGCATATAAATCTATACATATTTCTAGGAGCATGAGGGAGTTAGAATAACACAGCGCCGGCTGTTCAAGCCAACTACAGCCAAGGAGAAAAAATTGCCTTTAATAGCCTATAAAGTTAAATAATTATGATTCAGGCTTTTTTTGCACAGTCACATTCTTTCCTCGAACAGTAAACGCCTGTGGTCTGGAGTACAGCTGGAGCGATAAGTCAAGTAATCAATGAGTTTCAAGCAAGTTTTCCCACTTTCCCCTTCTTCTAAATGAAGTTTAGCAAGTTCTTTTTTTCATGCAAAAATACCAGAAAGGCATGTTTTAATATAATTAATTAAATGTGAACTGTTGGTCAGATAAAGAAGACATTGGAAGATGTCACATCAGTAGGTTGCAGGTTGATTAAACATGAAAATAATACATGAAAAGCCTTTGTTTGTTACAATCACACAAACTAAACGCTGCTTACTGATAAATGTCATAGAGTTTAGGGTTACATTTTAAAAGCTTCAAAGACAGGATTATTGCTGTCCTATAACCACTTTTTCAGTGGCAACTTAATCAATACACTGAATAACTGAACAGACCAAATATCACTAAATGCAAAATCAGCTAACTGGAGGGATTTCAGCTTCAGGGAACCAACTAGAGCTAAACATGCAACAGCTACAGGTTCAGTGAAGTCGGCCATGACTTTTTTTTTTCAGATGTTCCTGTCTTATTCTGTTTTTAAGCCGTTGTTAAACTTACTGAAATGTTAAAATGTTAACCCTCATGCAACGTTAAGGGCATTTTAATCCTTTTAGTGTTTGATTATTTATTTATTTTACTTTTAGTTGTATCAGTTCTAGTTGGAGAAGGAGTTTGAGTTTAGAAATTTTTCAACCTCAGTTCCCAGAATACATCACCAACATATCGTGCTCGCAAAAAGTTACACTCAGGACCTTAAAGACAAAAATGTGGCAATAAAAAACCCAGTAAAACATCCACGTACCACTAAGTATATGGATTTTTTTGTGTCTTCTAAAAGCAAAAATGTTTTTTTGGCAAAATTGTGTATTTTTATTGGAAAATGTGAAACCTATAAAACATCAACAACACACTGTGCACAACAAAAAGGTACATTAGGAGCTTACGGACAAACATTTGCCCATTGAAACACATTTAAACTGCTGTTTTTGATCATTGACATATCGGACTGTTTAGAAAAAAATCACTTATCACCAAGTGTGTGGAGAATTTTCTGTTTTCATGAAAAACAATTATCGTGTAAACAAAGCTGCATTTAAAGGGTTAAGATCCTGGTAATGAATGAATATTTGGTAGTTATGATCAGGACTGATGTAAGTAACTCAGTGAAAGTCGAAAACACTTCATATACGCTGTATTTTTATGACAGTTTCTTTGTTCTTATGGCCCTTTGTGTAACTTTCAATAGACGTCTGAGGTTTCATAGTCTGTTGCTCGTTAACGTCGTCCTCATTCGTCTGAAGCGAACATCCCATCTCCGGCTGACACGAGTTCACTCTGCTGTTTACAGAAGAGTGTGATCGATCTTTCGCTATAAACAGGAAAAAATGCACATGGAGTTGAATTGAAGCAGCGGCCAGCAGATGAGGAAATTAGGCTCTCAGGGAGAGATGGATGGATGTGGAGCTTAATGAAGACAACATGTGGTGGCTTTACTGCTCTCACTGTGATCTAAGATGGGTGGACTATAATGACCGCTCGGGGAGACTCCGCTTTAAAACGAGGACGAGTTTAACTGCTCGAGGATGAGAGAACGCTCTTACTTGTCCATGTGATGAACCTCATATCTGTCCTTTACATTTCAAGGCAGCGGATATTGATTTTGGGAGACGAATGCAGTCGTGCGTCGGCTGCTTTATGATGGCACCGGTGGAATTGCGGCGATGGCGTCGTGGGTTCCAAATGCGTCCTCCCGTGGGCTCTAATTGGCCTCATTGATCACGCTGTTGAGAAATGCCAATGGACCCTGGTGTTACCTCCAGTTAATGTCTCCCTCGGCATCGCGCCACGTGCCAGATGGAGTCGCCTCGGCTCCATTTTTCACAGCTCCGGCCTCCTTCCTCGTCCCGCCACACTGCGCTGCCTCAGATAATGATGATGTGTGGCGCTGCGCTGGGCCATAATGCTGCCGCCCCCGGGAGTCCCATAAATCTTTGGGCTCGGTCACGCCCGCCTCTAACCCGAAGCCTTAAATGTTTCACCCTCGTTTTGATATCAGTTTTTGTCACGTCTGTTTCTTCAGCAGGCTGCAGTGTCAACATGTCAGACCATGATATAGACAGTAGTTTGTAGCGGCGCTGCACAAAATGAACATGTTCTTGTGGTGATATTAGGAAAAAACGAGGGACTATAATACATGTGACGAGTTAATACTACACTAGAGTGAAATTAGAACATCAGCTAAAGATTACAGATATTTGAAGTTCCATCTCGGCCTCAGTATAATTAGATCATCTGTAATTCATTCGTAATTTTAAAAGTGGCAACTTGTTTTGAAACGGTTTCAGAAAAACTTTCCAAGTATGGTGTCAAAAAATGAAAAACCAGTCTATTGTTTTTTGGCGACTCCTGTTGTTCTTTTTTGTTTGGAAACCAAAAACCGAGGTCAGATGGGTTCTTCGTCCGGTAAAACAAAAAAACTAAAGCATGTGGTCTATGTTTGTTTCCAAATGGGAAAAAATGAGAAAACAAAATGCCAAAAATCACTCCAGTTTTGTTTTATGAAGTCATTTAGTCTGAATGAAACGAGCAAAACAAAAAACATCTTTGTATAGCCTTTGTGGGCCTTCGTCCATCTATTCACCGTGATGCAGATCTGGTGCTTGGCTTGTGTTCCACTTTTACAGAATATATCACACACT